>NW_027128596.1:0-24604 GCF_037325665.1 Littorina saxatilis
CCCCCTCTCTGTCTCTAGCTTTGTCTTGGACTCTTTCCCTCTTCCCCCTCTCTCTCTGTCCCCCCTCTCTGTCTCTAGCTTTGTCTCGGACTCTTTCCCTCTTCCCCCTCTCTCTCTGTCCCCCCTCTCTGTCTCTAGCTTTGTCTTGGACTCTTTCCCTCTTCCCCCTCTCTCTCTGTCCCCCCTCTCTGTCTCTAGCTTTGTCTTGGACTCTTTCCCTCTTCCCCCTCTCTCTCTGTCCCCCTCTCTGTCTCTAGCTTTGTCTTGGACTCTTTCCCTCTTCCCCCTCTCTCTCTGTCCCCCCTCTCTGTCTCTAGCTTTGTCTTGGACTCTTTCCCTCTTCCCCCTCTCTCTCTGTCCCCCCTCTCTGTCTCTAGCTTTGTCTTGGACTCTTTCCCTCTTCCCCCTCTCTCTCTGTCCCCCTCTCTGTCTCTAGCTTTGTCTTGGACTCTTTCCCTCTTCCCCCTCTCTCTCTGTCGCCCCTCTCTGTCTCTAGCTTTGTCTTGGACTCTTTCCCTCTTCCCCCTCTCTCTCTGTCCCCCCTCTCTGTCTCTAGCTTTGTCTCGGACTCTTTCCCTCTTCCCCCTCTCTCTCTGTCCCCCCTCTCTGTCTCTAGCTTTGTCTTGGACTCTTTCCCTCTTCCCCCTCTCTCTCTGTCCCCCTCTCTGTCTCTAGCTTTGTCTTGGACTCTTTCCCTCTTCCCCCTCTCTCTCTGTCCCCCTCTCTGTCTCTAGCTTTGTCTTGGACTCTTTCCCTCTTCCCCCTCTCTCTCTGTCCCCCCTCTCTGTCTCTAGCTTTGTCTTGGACTCTTTCCCTCTTCCCCCTCTCTCTCTGTCCCCCCTCTCTGTCTCTAGCTTTGTCTTGGACTCTTTCCCTCTTCCCCCTCTCTCTCTGTCCCCCTCTCTGTCTCTAGCTTTGTCTTGGACTCTTTCCCTCTTCCCCCTCTCTCTCTGTCCCCCCTCTCTGTCTCTAGCTTTGTCTTGGACTCTTTCCCTCTTCCCCCTCTCTCTCTGTCCCCCCTCTCTGTCTCTAGCTTTGTCTTGGACTCTTTCCCTCTTCCCCCTCTCTCTCTGTCCCCCCTCTCTGTCTCTAGCTTTGTCTTGGACTCTTTCCCTCTTCCCCCCTCTCTCTCTGTCCCCCCTCTCTGTCTCTAGCTTTGTCTTGGACTCTTTCCCTCTTCCCCCTCTCTCTCTGTCCCCCCTCTCTCTGTCTCTAGCTTTGTCTCGGACTCTTTCCCTCTTCCCCCTCTCTCTCTGTCCCCCCTCTCTCTGTCCCCCCTCTCTGTCTCTAGCTTTGTCTTGGACTCTTTCCCTCTTCCCCCTCTCTCTCTGTCCCCCTCTCTGTCTCTAGCTTTGTCTCGGACTCTTTCCCTCTTCCCCCTCTCTCTCTGTCCCCCCTCTCTGTCTCTAGCTTTGTCTTGGACTCTTTCCCTCTTCCCCCTCTCTCTCTGTCCCCCCTCTCTGTCTCTAGCTTTGTCTTGGACTCTTTCCCTCTTCCCCCTCTCTCTCTGTCCCCCCTCTCTGTCTCTAGCTTTGTCTCGGACTCTTTCCCTCTTCCCCCTCTCTCTCTGTCCCCCCTCTCTGTCTCTAGCTTTGTCTTGGACTCTTTCCCTCTTCCCCCTCTCTCTCTGTCCCCCCTCTCTGTCTCTAGCTTTGTCTTGGACTCTTTCCCTCTTCTCCCTCTCTCTCTGTCCCCCCTCTCTGTCTCTAGCTTTGTCTTGGACTCTTTCCCTCTTCCCCCTCTCTCTCTGTCCCCCTCTCTGTCTCTAGCTTTGTCTCGGACTCTTTCCCTCTTCCCCCTCTCTCTCTGTCGCCCCTCTCTGTCTCTAGCTTTGTCTTGGACTCTTTCCCTCTTCCCCCTCTCTCTCTGTCCCCCCTCTCTGTCTCTAGCTTTGTCTTGGACTCTTTCCCTCTTCCCCCTCTCTCTCTGTCCCCCTCTCTGTCTCTAGCTTTGTCTCGGACTCTTTCCCTCTTCCCCCTCTCTCTCTGTCGCACCTCTCTGTCTCTAGCTTTGTCTTGGACTCTTTCCCTCTTCCCCCTCTCTCTCTGTCCCCCTCTCTGTCTCTAGCTTTGTCTTGGACTCTTTCCCTCTTCCCCCTCTCTCTCTGTCCCCCCTCTCTGTCTCTAGCTTTGTCTCGGACTCTTTCCCTCTTCCCCCCTCTCTCTCTGTCCCCCCTCTCTGTCTCTAGCTTTGTCTTGGACTCTTTCCCTCTTCCCCCTCTCTCTCTGTCCCCCTCTCTGTCTCTAGCTTTGTCTCGGACTCTTTCCCTCTTCCCCCTCTCTCTCTGTCCCCCCTCTCTGTCTCTGGCTTTGTCTTGGACTCTTTCCCTCTTCCCCCTCTCTCTCTGTCCCCCTCTCTGTCTCTAGCTTTGTCTTGGACTCTTTCCCTCTTCCCCCCTCTCTCTCTGTCCCCCTCTCTGTCTCTAGCTTTGTCTCGGACTCTTTCCCTCTTCCCCCTCTCTCTCTGTCGCCCCTCTCTGTCTCTAGCTTTGTCTTGGACTCTTTCCCTCTTCCCCCTCTCTCTCTGTCCCCCCTCTCTGTCTCTAGCTTTGTCTTGGACTCTTTCCCTCTTCCCCCTCTCTCTCTGTCCCCCCTCTCTGTCTCTAGCTTTGTCTCGGACTCTTTCCCTCTTCCCCCTCTCTCTCTGTCCCCCCTCTCTGTCTCTAGCTTTGTCTTGGACTCTTTCCCTCTTCCCCCTCTCTCTCTGTCCCCCCTCTCTGTCTCTAGCTTTGCCTTGGACTCTTTCCCTCTTCCCCCTCTCTCTCTGTCCCCCCTCTCTGTCTCTAGCTTTGTCTTGGACTCTTCCCCCTCTCTCTCTGTCCCCCCTCTCTGTCTCTAGCTTTGCCTTGGACTCTTTCCCTCTTCCCCCTCTCTCTCTGTCCCCCCTCTCTGTCTCTAGCTTTGTCTCGGACTCTTTCCCTCTTCCCCCTCTCTCTCTGTCCCCCCTCTCTGTCTCTAGCTTTGTCTTGGACTCTTTCCCTCTTCCCCCTCTCTCTCTGTCCCCCCTCTCTGTCTCTAGCTTTGTCTCGGACTCTTTCCCTCTTCCCCCTCTCTCTCTGTCCCCCCTCTCTGTCTCTAGCTTTGTCTCGGACTCTTTCCCTCTTCCCCCTCTCTCTCTGTCCCCCCTCTCTCTGTCTCTAGCTTTGTCTCGGACTCTTTCCCTCTTCCCCCTCTCTCTCTGTCCCCCCTCTCTGTCTCTAGCTTTGTCTTGGACTCTTTCCCTCTTCCCCCTCTCTCTCTGTCCCCCTCTCTGTCTCTAGCTTTGTCTCGGACTCTTTCCCTCTTCCCCCTCTCTCTCTGTCCCCCCTCTCTGTCTCTAGCTTTGTCTCGGACTCTTTCCCTCTTCCCCCTCTCTCTCTGTCCCCCCTCTCTGTCTCTAGCTTTGTCTTGGACTCTTTCCCTCTTCCCCCTCTCTCTCTGTCCCCCCTCTCTGTCTCTAGCTTTGCCTTGGACTCTTTCCCTCTTCCCCCTCTCTCTCTGTCCCCCCTCTCTGTCTCTAGCTTTGCCTTGGACTCTTTCCCTCTTCCCCCTCTCTCTCTGTCCCCCCTCTCTGTCTCTAGCTTTGTCTTGGACTCTTTCCCTCTTCCCCCTCTCTCTCTGTCCCCCCTCTCTGTCTCTAGCTTTGTCTTGGACTCTTCCCTCTTCCCCCTCTCTCTCTGTCCCCCCTCTCTGTCTCTAGCTTTGTCTGGGACTATTTCCCTCTTCCCCCTCTCTCTCTGTCCCCCCTCTCTGTCTCTAGCTTTGTCTCGGACTCTTTCCCTCTTCCCCCTCTCTCTCTGTCCCCCCTCTCTGTCTCTAGCTTTGTCTTGGACTCTTTCCCTCTTCCCCCTCTCTCTCTGTCCCCCCTCTCTGTCTCTAGCTTTGTCTCGGACTCTTTCCCTCTTCCCCCTCTCTCTCTGTCCCCCCTCTCTGTCTCTAGCTTTGCCTTGGACTCTTTCCCTCTTCCCCCTCTCTCTCTGTCCCCCCTCTCTGTCTCTAGCTTTGTCTCGGACTCTTTCCCTCTTCCCCCTCTCTCTCTGTCCCCCCTCTCTGTCTCTAGCTTTGTCTCGGACTCTTTCCCTCTTCCCCCTCTCTCTCTGTCCCCCCTCTCTGTCTCTAGCTTTGCCTTGGACTCTTTCCCTCTTCCCCCTCTCTCTCTGTCGCCCCTCTCTGTCTCTAGCTTTGTCTCGGACTCTTCCCCCTCTCTCTCTGTCCCCCCTCTCTGTCTCTAGCTTTGCCTTGGACTCTTTCCCTCTTCCCCCTCTCTCTCTGTCCCCCCTCTCTGTCTCTAGCTTTGCCTTGGACTCTTTCCCTCTTCCCCCTCTCTCTCTGTCCCCCCTCTCTGTCTCTAGCTTTGTCTTGGACTCTTTCCCTCTTCCCCCTCTCTCTCTGTCGCCCCTCTCTGTCTCTAGCTTTGTCTTGGACTCTTTCCCTCTTCCCCCTCTCTCTCTGTCCCCCCTCTCTGTCTCTAGCTTTGTCTCGGACTCTTTCCCTCTTCCCCCTCTCTCTCTGTCGCCCCTCTCTGTCTCTAGCTTTGTCTTGGACTCTTTCCCTCTTCCCCCTCTCTCTCTGTCCCCCTCTCTGTCTCTAGCTTTGCCTTGGACTCTTTCCCTCTTCCCCCTCTCTCTCTGTCCCCCCTCTCTGTCTCTAGCTTTGCCTTGGACTCTTTCCCTCTTCCCCCTCTCTCTCTGTCCCCCCTCTCTGTCTCTAGCTTTGTCTTGGACTCTTTCCCTCTTCCCCCTCTCTCTCTGTCGCCCCTCTCTGTCTCTAGCTTTGTCTCGGACTCTTTCCCTCTTCCCCCTCTCTCTCTGTCCCCCCTCTCTGTCTCTAGCTTTGTCTTGGACTCTTTCCCTCTTCCCCCTCTCTCTCTGTCCCCCTCTCTGTCTCTAGCTTTGCCTTGGACTCTTTCCCTCTTCCCCCTCTCTCTCTGTCCCCCTCTCTGTCTCTAGCTTTGTCTTGGACTCTTTCCCTCTTCCCCCTCTCTCTCTGTCCCCCTCTCTGTCTCTAGCTTTGTCTTGGACTCTTTCCCTCTTCCCCCTCTCTCTCTGTCCCCCTCTCTGTCTCTAGCTTTGTCTTGGACTCTTTCCCTCTTCCCCCTCTCTCTCTGTCCCCCCTCTCTGTCTCTAGCTTTGTCTTGGACTCTTTCCCTCTTCCCCCTCTCTCTCTGTCCCCCCTCTCTCTCTGTCCCCCCTCTCTGTCTCTAGCTTTGTCTTGGACTCTTTCCCTCTTCCCCCTCTCTCTCTGTCCCCCCTCTCTGTCTCTAGCTTTGTCTCGGACTCTTTCCCTCTTCCCCCTCTCTCTCTGTCCCCCCTCTCTGTCTCTAGCTTTGTCTTGGACTCTTCCCCCTCTCTCTCTGTCCCCCCTCTCTGTCTCTAGCTTTGTCTTGGACTCTTTCCCTCTTCCCCCTCTCTCTCTGTCCCCCCTCTCTGTCTCTAGCTTTGTCTCGGACTCTTTCCCTCTTCCCCCTCTCTCTCTGTCGCCCCTCTCTGTCTCTAGCTTTGTCTGGGACTCTTTCCCTCTTCCCCCTCTCTCTCTGTCCCCCTCTCTGTCTCTAGCTTTGTCTTGGACTCTTTCCCTCTTCCCCCTCTCTCTCTGTCCCCCCTCTCTGTCTCTAGCTTTGTCTCGGACTCTTTCCCTCTTCCCCCTCTCTCTCTGTCCCCCCTCTCTGTCTCTAGCTTTGTCTTGGACTCTTTCCCTCTTCCCCCTCTCTCTCTGTCCCCCCTCTCTGTCTCTAGCTTTGTCTTGGACTCTTTCCCTCTTCCCCCTCTCTCTCTGTCCCCCCTCTCTGTCTCTAGCTTTGTCTTGGACTCTTTCCCTCTTCCCCCTCTCTCTCTGTCCCCCCTCTCTGTCTCTAGCTTTGTCTTGGACTCTTTCCCTCTTCCCCCTCTCTCTCTGTCGCCCCTCTCTGTCTCTAGCTTTGTCTTGGACTCTTTCCCTCTTCCCCCTCTCTCTCTGTCGCCCCTCTCTGTCTCTAGCTTTGTCTCGGACTCTTCCCCCTCTCTCTCTGTCCCCCTCTCTGTCTCTAGCTTTGCCTTGGACTCTTTCCCTCTTCCCCCTCTCTCTCTGTCCCCCCTCTCTGTCTCTAGCTTTGTCTCTGACTCTTTCCCTCTTCCCCCTCTCTCTCTGTCCCCCCTCTCTGTCTCTAGCTTTGTCTTGGACTCTTTCCCTCTTCCCCCTCTCTCTCTGTCCCCCTCTCTGTCTCTAGCTTTGTCTTGGACTCTTTCCCTCTTCCCCCTCTCTCTCTGTCCCCCTCTCTGTCTCTAGCTTTGCCTTGGACTCTTTCCCTCTTCCCCCTCTCTCTCTGTCCCCCTCTCTGTCTCTAGCTTTGTCTTGGACTCTTTCCCTCTTCCCCCTCTCTCTCTGTCCCCCTCTCTGTCTCTAGCTTTGTCTTGGACTCTTTCCCTCTTCCCCCTCTCTCTCTGTCTCCCTCTCTGTCTCTAGCTTTGTCTCGGACTCTTCCCCCTCTTCCCCCTCTCTCTCTGTCCCCCTCTCTGTCTCTAGCTTTGTCTCGGACTCTTTCCCTCTTCCCCCTCTCTCTCTGTCCCCCTCTCTGTCTCTAGCTTTGTCTTGGACTCTTTCCCTCTTCCCCCTCTCTCTCTGTCCCCCTCTCTGTCTCTAGCTTTGTCTTGGACTCTTTCCCTCTTCCCCCTCTCTCTCTGTCCCCCCTCTCTGTCTCTAGCTTTGTCTCGGACTCTTTCCCTCTTCCCCCTCTCTCTCTGTCCCCCCTCTCTGTCTCTAGCTTTGTCTCGGACTCTTTCCCTCTTCCCCCTCTCTCTCTGTCCCCCCTCTCTGTCTCTAGCTTTGTCTTGGACTCTTTCCCTCTTCCCCCTCTCTCTCTGTCCCCCCTCTCTGTCTCTAGCTTTGTCTTGGACTCTTTCCCTCTTCCCCCTTTCTCTCTGTCCCCCCTCTCTGTCTCTAGCTTTGTCTTGGACTCTTTCCCTCTTCCCCCCCTCTCTCTGTCCCCCCTCTCTGTCTCTAGCTTTGTCTTGGACTCTTTCCCTCTTCCCCCTCTCTCTCTGTCGCCCCTCTCTGTCTCTAGCTTTGTCTCGGACTCTTTCCCTCTTCCCCCTCTCTCTCTGTCCCCCTCTCTGTCTCTAGCTTTGTCTCGGACTCTTTCCCTCTTCCCCCTCTCTCTTTGTCCCCCTCTCTGTCTCTAGCTTTGTCTCGGACTCTTTCCCTCTTCCCCCTCTCTCTTTGTCCCCCTCTCTGTCTCTAGCTTTGTCTCGGACTCTTTCCCTCTTCCCCCTCTCTCTTTGTCCCCCTCTCTGTCTCTAGCTTTGTCTCGGACTCTTTCCGTCTTCCCCCTCTCTCTTTGTCCCCCTCTCTGTCTCTAGCTTTGTCTTGGACTCTTTCCCTCTTCCCCCTCTCTCTCTGTCCCCCCTCTCTGTCTCTAGCTTTGTCTTGGACTCTTTCCCTCTTCCCCCTCTCTCTCTGTCCCCCCTCTCTGTCTCTAGCTTTGTCTCGGACTCTTCCCCCTCTCTCTCTGTCCCCCCTCTCTGTCTCTAGCTTTGTCTCGGACTCTTTCCCTCTTCCCCCTCTCTCTCTGTCCCCCCTCTCTGTCTCTAGCTTTGTCTCGGACTCTTTCCCTCTTCCCCCTCTCTCTCTGTCCCCCCTCTCTGTCTCTAGCTTTGTCTTGGACTCTTTCCCTCTTCCCCCTCTCTCTCTGTCGCCCCTCTCTGTCTCTAGCTTTGCCTTGGACTCTTTCCCTCTTCCCCCTCTCTCTCTGTCCCCCCTCTCTGTCTCTAGCTTTGTCTCGGACTCTTTCCCTCTTCCCCCTCTCTCTCTGTCCCCCCTCTCTGTCTCTAGCTTTGTCTTGGACTCTTTCCCTCTTCCCCCTCTCTCTCTGTCCCCCCTCTCTCTGTCTCTAGCTTTGTCTTGGACTCTTTCCCTCTTCCCCCTCTCTCTCTGTCCCCCCTCTCTGTCTCTAGCTTTGTCTTGGACTCTTTCCCTCTTCCCCCTCTCTCTCTGTCCCCCCTCTCTCTGTCTCTAGCTTTGTCTTGGACTCTTTCCCTCTTCCCCCTCTCTCTCTGTCCCCCCTCTCTGTCTCTAGCTTTGCCTTGGACTCTTTCCCTCTTCCCCCTCTCTCTCTGTCCCCCCTCTCTGTCTCTAGCTTTGCCTTGGACTCTTTCCCTCTTCCCCCTCTCTCTCTGTCCCCCCTCTCTGTCTCTAGCTTTGTCTTGGACTCTTTCCCTCTTCCCCCTCTCTCTCTGTCCCCCCTCTCTGTCTCTAGCTTTGTCTTGGACTCTTTCCCTCTTCCCCCTCTCTCTCTGTCGCCCCTCTCTGTCTCTAGCTTTGTCTTGGACTCTTTCCCTCTTCCCCCTCTCTCTCTGTCTCCCTCTCTGTCTCTAGCTTTGTCTTGGACTCTTTCCCTCTTCCCCCTCTCTCTCTGTCGCCCTCTCTGTCTCTAGCTTTGTCTTGGACTCTTTCCCTCTTCCCCCTCTCTCTCTGTCGCCCCTCTCTGTCTCTAGCTTTGTCTTGGACTCTTTCCCTCTTCCCCCTCTCTCTCTGTCTCCCTCTCTGTCTCTAGCTTTGTCTTGGACTCTTTCCCTCTTCCCCCTCTCTCTCTGTCCCCCCTCTCTGTCTCTAGCTTTGTCTTGGACTCTTTCCCTCTTCCCCCTCTCTCTCTGTCGCCCCTCTCTGTCTCTAGCTTTGCCTTGGACTCTTTCCCTCTTCCCCCTCTCTCTCTGTCCCCCCTCTCTGTCTCTAGCTTTGTCTTGGACTCTCTCTCTGTCCCCCCTCTCTCTCTGTCCCCCCTCTCTCTCTGTCGCCCCTCTCTGTCTCTAGCTTTGTCTTGGACTCTCTCTCTGTCCCCCCTCTCTCTCTGTCCCCCCTCTCTGTCTCTAGCTTTGTCTCGGACTCTTTCCCTCTTCCCCCTCTCTCTCTGTCCCCCCTCTCTGTCTCTAGCTTTGTCTCGGACTCTTTCCCTCTTCCCCCTCTCTCTCTGTCCCCCCTCTCTCTGTCTCTAGCTTTGCCTTGGACTCTTTCCCTCTTCCCCCTCTCTTTCTGTCCCCCCTCTCTGTCTCTAGCTTTGTCTTGGACTGTTTCCCTCTTCCCCCTCTCTCTCTGTCCCCCCTGTCTGTCTCTAGCTTTGTCTCGGACTCTTTCCCTCTTCCCCCTCTCTCTCTGTCCCCCCTCTCTGTCTCTAGCTTTGTCTGGGACTCTTTCCCTCTTCCCCCTCTCTCTCTGTCTCCCTCTCTGTCTCTGTCCCCCCTCTCTGTCTCTAGCTTTGTCTGGGACTCTTTCCCTCTTCCCCCTCTCTCTCTGTCTCCCTCTCTGTCTCTAGCTTTGTCTCGGACTCTTTCCCTCTTCCCCCTCTCTCTCTGTCCCCCCTCTCTGTCTCTAGCTTTGTCTGGGACTCTTTCCCTCTTCCCCCTCTCTCTCTGTCCCCCCTCTCTGTCTCTAGCTTTGTCTGGGACTCTTTCCCTCTTCCCCCTCTCTCTCTGTCCCCCTCTCTGTCTCTAGCTTTGTCTGGGACTCTTTCCCTCTTCCCCCTCTCTCTCTGTCCCCCCTCTCTGTCTCTAGCTTTGTCTGGGACTCTTTCCCTCTTCCCCCTCTCTCTCTGTCCCCCCTCTCTGTCTCTAGCTTTGTCTGGGACTCTTTCCCTCTTCCCCCTCTCTCTCTGTCCCCCTCTCTGTCTCTAGCTTTGTCTCGGACTCTTTCCCTCTTCCCCCTCTCTCTCTGTCCCCCTCTCTGTCTCTAGCTTTGTCTCGGACTCTTTCCCTCTTCCCCCTCTCTCTCTGTCCCCCTCTCTGTCTCTAGCTTTGTCTCGGACTCTTTCCCTCTTCCCCCTCTCTCTCTGTCCCCCTCTCTGTCTCTAGCTTTGTCTCGGACTCTTTCCCTCTTCCCCCTCTCTCTCTGTCCCCCCTCTCTGTCTCTAGCTTTGTCTTGGACTCTTTCCCTCTTCCCCCTCTCTCTCTGTCCCCCCTCTCTCTGTCTCTAGCTTTGTCTTGGACTCTTTCCCTCTTCCCCCTCTCTCTCTGTCCCCCTCTCTGTCTCTAGCTTTGTCTTGGACTCTTTCCCTCTTCCCCCTCTCTCTCTGTCCCCCCTCTCTGTCTCTAGCTTTGTCTTGGACTCTTTCCCTCTTCCCCCTCTCTCTCTGTCCCCCTCTCTGTCTCTAGCTTTGTCTCGGACTCTTTCCCTCTTCCCCCTCTCTCTCTGTCCCCCCTCTCTGTCTCTAGCTTTGCCTTGGACTCTTTCCCTCTTCCCCCTCTCTCTCTGTCCCCCCTCTCTGTCTCTTTACCTGTCATTTTAACCGATGCACCTGTGTGCTCCTATGTACAACACAAATGACAGGCTATTTTTCCCCCTTCTGTTTTGCAGATCTTTGAAGATTTCAAGGCATTATTAGAGCGATGATGATGAGGAGAAGGATTATGCAAGGACATCAGTGTAGCAATGAATGTTGTAGTATCGAGACCTCTACGCTTACAGTTACCCCCCTTGGCCAGTCTCCACAGTTCTGCCTTCAGCGTTACTCCGGCGTCCATTCTTAGGATGGCCGCATTTCACTGGACCGGCCTCTGTGTTCTGTCTGTGTGTATGTGTGTGTGTGTGTGTGTTACCGTGTGTGTGTGTGTGTGTGTGTGTGTGAGAGAGAGAGAATCGACATAATAATGATGATGGAGTAGTGTGAGTGTGTTACTGCTCCTAGGGCTTCATACGGCTGTGGTTCCTTTGAGGGCGATCGTTTGTAAGAGCTTGTGTTAGTTTTTGTGTGTAGAAACTATGACTGGCCAATAGTTTTTGTGTGGAAACTATGACTGGCCGATCGTGTCCTGAAGTGAGACTGAGAGTGACATCCACAGGAAAGTATGGCAAGCTAACACTGCCACACCTCCAGCTAATGTTTATCTTGCTTGCTGCTGACCAACTAGATATAACTGGCGCAATTTCAATCTGAAATGAATAGGACGTGACGTGTGCACAAAGAGAGTGAAGGATAGAGTAAGAGATCGAATGGTGAAACAAGGCAGCTGAGTTGAAGAAAGATATTTTCATTGGCTGCGCTATTCAACGACTAACAACGGACAGGATTCAGCAGAACTGGCCTTTTGTTTTTGTGAAATGTATAGTTAGAAAACTGACTCTCCGGAGAGCCTGACCTCCTTGATCTTTCCTACCATTGGCTATACATGTATGTGTGACTCAGTGCACAATTATCAAGTGACACCGCCCGTAATGGGGAGAGTTGGTAGAGATCAAGTGACACCGCCCGTAATGGGGAGAGTTGGTAGAGGTCAAGTGACACCGCCCATAATGGGGAGAGTTGGTAGAGGTCAAGTGACACCGCCCATAATGGGGAGAGTTGGTAGAGGTCAAGTGACACCGCCCGTAATGGGGAGAGTTGGTAGAGATCAAGTGACACCGCCCGTAATGGGGAGAGTTGGTAGAGGTCAAGTGACACCGCCCGTAATGGGGAGAGTTGGTAGAGATCAAGTGACACCGTCTGTAATGGGGAGAGTTGGTAGAGGTCAAGTGACACCGCCCGTAATGGGGAGAGTTGGTAGAGATCAAGTGACACCGCCCGTAATGGGTAGAGGTCGAGTGACACCGCTCGTAATGGGGAGAGATGGTAGAGATCAAATGACACCGCCCGTAATGGGGAGAGTTGGTAGAGATCAAGTGACACCGCCCGTAATGGGGAGAGTTGGTAGAGATCAAGTGACACCGCCCGTAATGGGGAGAGTCGGTAGAGAACGGGTTTCTGATTTTCTGTCAATATCACTTGTATTTTGTGTGATTTGTCAAAATGTACTGTTGAGAAGAAAACCACTTCTGTGCGTATAACATCGGCAGCAATTTTCTCTTTTAATCTCTCTCTCTTTCTCTCTCTGAATCTCTCTCTCTTTCTCTCTCTGAATCTCTCTCTCTTGTCTTTCTTTCTTCTCTGTCTCTCTTCTATTCCTGTCCAATGTTGTTGCTACAATACGAAGCAGAGAGTTTATAGAATAATGTCCACAATTGTCTTGCAGTTTGAAGTCTGTTTTTGTAAATATTCAAACTGTCTGTAAATTAGACTGCATAGTATCCTGTCAAAGTTTGTGATTGGAAAACAAAATCTTGTATGTTGCTGTTGTTTTAGCATTAGATTTAGTTTTAATATGTAACTGACAAAATAATCTTGAATATGTTTTAATGGTATGAAGCAGTAATCATAAGCAAGGTGTAATGAAATTGACCTTTGTTTGAATGATTTAATGATTGTTTTCAAATGATTGTTTTTGATAGTAGATAACTCTTCATCGATATATTCAGTTTGGATTCTGACATGTTTGGGATTCTGACAAGTTTCATGTAAAATGGGAATTGAGAGGGAACAGCAGGAAGAGAGTTTATGAAGTAGCTGCAAGTGTGTGTGTGTGTGGGGGGGGGGGGGGTATATGAGTGTGTGTATGTGTGTGTTTGTGTGAGAGTGTGTGTGGTTTACATTGTGATGAGTGTGTGTGGTTTACATTGTGATGAGTGTGATGAGTGTGATGAGATGAGTGTGATGAGTGTTTTGACAGAAAAGTCTGTTTGGATCTCCCTGTTGGTGTTGACTGTGTGTGTTTATATATGCGTACATGCATTTACATATGTGAATATTTGATGAAGGATGTTTGAAAACGAAATATATCAAAATCTGATGAAAGATATTTTATGCATTTACGCTTACGGTAGAATCAGAGGGCATCTATTCACAATATATTGGATCCATGTATTCAGTGTGACAACCAGCACTCTCGCACATGTTTCTTCTTGTACATAACCCGTTACAGCAATCTTCAGTTTCGCTCTTGATTTCTTAGTTGCTAAATTATTTCTGTTACCTGTGTATGCTGATTTTCATCCATAACTAATCAGTGATTGCATCAAGTTAGGTGTATGCTGATTGTCAACCATAACTAATCAGTGATTGCATCAAGTTAGGTGTATGCTGATTTTCAACCATAACTAATCAGTGATTGCATCAAGTTAGGTGTATGCTGATTGTCAACCATAACTAATCAGTGATTGCATCAGGCATGGGAATTGTCCGCCGAACGGCGGATTTCCGCCGAATTTTTTTTTTGTTCCGCCGAAAAAGCAAAAGTGTCCGCCGAAAAAATAAAGGGGGGAGGCACACAAAAAAAGCACCGGTTACTTTTGCCTTTGCGCCAAAGCCCGCAAAAACTTTCTGTACTTTGTTCACGCACTCCTACCGCCCGCGTCAGTTACTTGAACTTTTATGTTTGAAAGTAAACCAGATTGCACAGATTGTGTTACAAGTTACATTTTCCTGTTTGTCTCAACAGATCAATTTTTTAACAAATTTAAACCATATAATACATGTATATATTTTTTTCTTCAAAAAAGCAAAAATTGGTACTAAAAACTCTGATTCTAAAAACAGAATTTAATTGCAAACTTAAAGCTCAGATGACACCAGATTGCACCATCTGGGTTCTTTGGAGAAAATTTTTTCGGGGGGGGCATGCCCCCGGACCCCCCTAGTAAGGCTAGGCGCTTCGCGCCGTCGACTTGACACTTCACGTCTTCAGTTATAAATTTTCAGCCTTTTTTACAATGTTCAATTCCCATGCCTGTTGCATGGTATGGCAGAAAAGGCTAATTGTTCACAGGGTTCTTCATACTTTGATTAATTTTCACACAACTTGCCACTTTTATGACGTTGGATGTTTGTTTTAATGACTTTAACTTTCTTTTTTGATTGGCTTGATTTTTAACTGAGATGGTGGGGGTGCATTTTAATCAGCAAAGTTATCAACGTGTTTGTGGTGGTGTGTAGGACCCACAAGGGAAGGGAGATAACCCTTGTCATTCAATCGGCAAAGTTATCAACGTGTTTGTGGTGGTGTGTAGCCCTCGTGTCACTCACACTCACTCTTTATCTTGTCTGATTTGTTCTCTCTCTTTTCTAATTAAATTGTGGTGATAACTGATATATTGTTCAATTTGTGATACATTATTTTTTACCTCTGTCGCTCTCTCTCTCTCTCTCTCTCTCTCTCTCTCTCTCTCTCTCTCTCTCTCTCTCTCAAAGAATCTTTCTCTCTCTTTCTCTCTCTCTCTCTGTCTGTCTCTCTCTCCTTCTTTCTCTCCTTTCTCTCTCTTTCTCTTTCTCTCTCTCTTTCTCTCTCTCTCTCTCTCTTTCTTTCTCTCTCTCTGTCTCTTTCTTTCTCTCTCTGTCTCTGTCTCTCTCTCTCTCTCTCTCTCTCTCTCCCTCTCTCTCACTTTCTCTCTCTCTTACTTGTCGATTGTTTGCTGGTTCGTTCGTTTACTTTGTTTATTTGTCATGTTGCTTTACTTGTTTATCATTTATTAGACATTTGTATAAGAAGTAAGGACCGGTTGTAAGAAAAGGCGTCGCCTTAAACCTCTATCCTTGAAAAATAAAGTTCCATCACCATCATCATCATCTCTCTCTCTCTCTCTCTCTCTCTCTCTCTCTCTCTCTCTCTCTAAAATGCAGGTTCTGCTGTTGTCTTTTTCCCTCAAACAGATGAAACAAAATTTAATTAACTTCTGATTTTGAATAGCCACCTGAAAACATTTTATTTAGGTACTTTGTTGGTCCTCACCGGATCACGCTTTGGACTACACAGTCAGGCAATGTGGGTCGTTACGACCCATACTTTCCACAGAAGGATGCAACGTAAAAAGTGTGGGTCGTATACGTCCCACACCATCCGAATAGATATAAACTCAGCTAAGGTCTTTTCCTTAGTGTTTGTGTGTGGTTTCTCAACAAGGTTTCTCAAAAAAGGTTTCTCAACATTCTCAACAAGGTTTCTCATGATTATCCACTGAAGAGTCATGCGGGTTTGGTTTTTTTTATAGGTCATCTGTGTTATTCATAAGAATGAAAGAAAACCTGAATTTCTCCTGTGGAGAGAAGGTAAACCAAGCTTGCATTTGTCATGCTGCTTTCACTAGGGCTGCATTGTTCTTTTTTCTTGTTTCAAAACTGTCATTATTGTCTCTGTGTACATAATAGCAGCAACAATAATAATAATAATAATAATAATAATAATAATACCAGCTACTGTAATAATCCTAAATCAGATTGTGTTTTATACATTGTAGTGTTGATGTGATTGTTGTTCCTGCTGGCTTTGTGAGGAAGACTTGGGGAGAATATGTGTATTGTACGTACATGTACAGCTTTCTACACAATAAACCTTTTCTTGTCGTGTACCCCAGGGTTTGATTGGTTGGTGTGTACCCCAGGGTTTGATTGGTTGTCGTGTACCCCAGGGTTTGATTGGTTGGTGTGTACCCCAGGGTTTGATTGGTTGGTGTGTTAGGTATGTAAGAGGAGAGTTTGAAAAAAAGGAATCTTTATCCAAATAATCAAAATTGCTTCTCATTATACCAATCATCTTATTAATTGCATTCTGTATTAAGAATCGGTTGTTATGATCGTTTGACGTCCTCCCAAAGCCTTGTTGAAGCCCTCCATTGGGTTTCACATTCAATCGACTATGACATCCTCCAAGTTTCAAAAATACCACGTAACAGTTTCGCGGATCTATTTTGCGAGTCAATAGATGATTTTGGAAAAGAACTGTCAGGTGTGTCTGGGTTGTGGAAGAATGAATGTGAACTATTCTTGCAACACCTGGTACAAACATTGGAGGGGTCAATCACTAGCGAGGGGCCAATCACTAGCGAGGGGCCAATCACTAGCGAGGGGCCAATCACTAGCGAGGGGTCAATCACTAGCGAGGTGCCAATCACTAGCGAGGGGCCAATCACTAGCGAGGGGTCAATCACTAGCGAGGGGCCAATCACTAGCGAGGGGCCAATCACTAGCGAAGGGCCAATAACTTTGGAAACATGTTCGTGTTTCTTCCAATGTTTGTATGAGGTTTTGCAAGAAAAGGTCACTCTCCCACAACTCATCACTCCCTCTCACCCTCCCTCCCTTGCCCTCCTTCCCTCCCTCCCTCTCTCTCTAACTCTTTCCCTCTCATACAAACGTATACACCCTTATACATACACACACAAACGTATACACCCTTATACATACACACACAAACGTATACACCCTTATACATACACACACAAACGTATACACCCTTATACATACACACACAAACGTATACACCCTTATACATACACACACAAACGTATACACCCTTATACATACACACACAAACGTATACACCCTTATACATACACACACAAACGTATACACCCTTATACATACACACACAAACGTATACACCCTTATACATACACACACAAACGTATACACCCTTATACATACACAAACAAACGTATACACCCTTATACATACACAAACAAACGTATACACCCTTATACATACACACACAAACGTATACACCCTTATACATACACAAACAAACGCACACTGCTAAGCTGACCGTCAATCGTTATACATTTATGATCATTTCATAGACTTGTGTAAGAATAAACACACACAGATAAGGCAGGGGGCGCAACTCTTGCCATATTCTTGAGTGGGGTTTTTCAATGTAAGGGAAGCAACTTTTGATTTCTGGTCATCGAATTTGTGCGATTGCCTCCCATGGCTGTGACGAACATTCCCGAAATGTCCGACTTTCAGGACTTAGTCTTGCAGGAGCCTACCTAATTCAGACAAACAAAAAAATAAAATAACAAGTCGCATAAGGCGAAATAACAACATTTAGTCAAGCTGTCGAACTCACAGAATGAAACTGAACGCACTGTTTTTTTCACCAAGACCACATACTCGTAGTTTCGTCAGTCCACCGCTCGTGGCAAAGGCAGTGAAATCGACAAGCCATGCAGAATAGTGCGGTAGTGGTCGCGCTGAGCAGGATAACACGCTTTTCTGTATGTCTATTCTTTTTAGCTTACTGAGTTTGTTTTTAATCCAAACATATCATATCTATATGTTTTTGGAATCAGAGACCGACAAGGAATAAGATGAAATTGTTTTTAAATCTAATTTTGAAAATTAATTTTAATCATAATTTTCATATTTTTAATTTTCAGAGCTTGTTTGTAATCCAAATATAACATATGTATATGTTTTAGGAATCAGAAAATGATGAGGAATAAGATGAAATTATTTTTGGATCGTTTAAAAAAAATACAATTTTAATTACAAGTTTCCGATTTTTAATGACCAAACTCATTCATTAGTTGTTAAGCCACCAAGCTGAAATGCAATACCAAAGTCCGGCCTTCGTCGAAGATTGCTTGGCCAAAATTTCAATCAATTTGATTGAAAAATGAGGGTGTGACAGTGCCGCCTCAACTTTTACAAAAAGCCGGATATGACGTTATCAAAGAAATTTATCCAGAAAATGAAAAAATCATCTGGGGATATCATACCCAGGAACTCTCATGTCAAATTTCATGAAGATCGGTCCAGTAGTTTACTCTGAATCGCTCTACACACACACACACACACACACACACACACACACATACACCACGACTCTCGTCTCGATTCCCACTCTATGTTAAAACCTTTAGTCAAAACTTGACTAAATGTAAAAAGGAAAAAGTCCCGTTTTTGACCGCTCTTGCGATCGACACCAGCATCAGTAGGTGTCACTGCCTTCCTTCCAACGTTAACACTGGCACGCAAGGTTATGTAAATCGCTTTATTCTTCCTTTTGAACATAACCCGTGGTGTCGTAAAACTGAAACACAATGATAAAACCAAGTAAGAAATAGCCGATATAAAATCCAGAAAAAGGTCCAATTCAAAATATGACACATGTCATGGGAGTTTCAAGTTCATCTCATAAAAACTGACACACAATAGTAAGAAGGACTGAGCATGAAATGGCTAAAAGAATAAGACAAGAAAGAGTCTAACTCAGAACATGGCACACATTATGCAAATTCCAAGTCTGTATCGTCAACAAATGCAACATCAAGCCCGAGTACAAATCGCTGATGTCAGTATAAGGGAACTATCCCTTCTATATGTCACGGTAATTTAAAGTCATGAGGATGATCTCCATTGCCTCTCTCAAAAGGTATCGCTATCTGTAATTTTCGTTGCTCATACTTGCACTAAAAACAGACCAAACGAACTATGCCTCTGAGTTATGTGTCAGATAGAGTCCAGCCAAAAAGACCTGGCACATATATCACGTGAAGCCCATACCATGAACGAGCTCGTAAAAATATTACGAAAATATCATGCAACTTAGTTCGCGTGTCCTGCAGGCGTTACAACCACAATTGAGAAAGCAGTAAAAATATTCTACAAGACTACATACTTCGTTGGCCTTAGAAATTATATGAGGAAAGTAGCAAAACATTCTACAAAGATCACATTACCTCGTTGGCCCTTTTGTTATCTGAGGAAAGCAGTGAGGATCAGTCTGTCTTCCTTGACGGCACCGGTTGAACTGAACTAGCAAAACGTGCTAAAAGCTAGCTTGCATTCGGAAGTGCGCGCATCAATACATATATCACAAGTAACCCCAAAAAAGATGTTTTCTGCATCCACATAAAATATGCGACAAAGTTAAGACATGATCAAGTCATCGACTTAAAAACACACTTCCAAGCCTTGCAAGTCTTCAAGTAAAATCAATGAAAGCTGACGAACTATATTTGTGTGCGGCGGACTACCAAAAGCGTCAGGTGAGTTTTTAGTGACGCGGCACAGGCGCCCGATTTACGAACTGCGGCAGCAACACTCCCACCCAAATCATCCATGATGATTTCAAAATCAAGATTAAAAGGTTATGAATGACTTCTGTGAAGCTTCACTGTTTACAGTCTTCTGCTGACACATGTTCAGCCTTTAAAAACATGTGCTAATTTTAAAATAAAATCACGATTAAAAGGTTAATAATCACTTCTATGAAGTTTCACTGTTCTCAGTCTTCTACTGATAACACATGTTCAGCTTAGAAAACACTAGTGCTGATTACACCCACACAGTGTGTTAATCTACTGTCAACTCGTTCCAAAACGAACGACAAGCTTGTGAACAGGTTTGTTAAGGTAGGTCCAGGTCACCTCCACAAAGGGAGCTAATCTACCGTCAACGTATCTCTAGCAAGAAGAACGACTAGCTTGTGAGCAGGTCTGTCCAAGTAAGTCCTTTTGTGCAGGGGTTGGCCATGGTTGTTGAGCTCAGATGTCGCCATGAGCAGTCGGACCTTTCTGACAAGCCCATCGTCACTTGGGAAAGTTTCTACAACCTTGGCAACTTTCCAGTCCGCCCTACAGATCCCATCATCTTGCAGTAGGACAATGTCACCAACACAGATATTCCGCTGCGCCTTTTGCCAGGTGTTCCTTGTCTGCAGAGTTTGCAGGTATTCTCTTCTCCATCTGGTCCAGAACAGGTCAGCCAGGAACTGCACTCGTCTCCATCTCTTTTTCAAGTAGAGATCTTCCTTCTCAAACCCTCCTGGTGGTGGGGGCGAGGGTTCTACTCTCTCCTTCGGGAGGTCTGCCATCCTTTGACCTCTGGCCTTTCCACGATGCTTGATGCAGGTCACACACTGGTTTATGAGTGACGAGGTCACTCTTCTGCATCCGATGATCCAGTATCCGCTTGAGCGGATGTCGTTCATTGTCAGACTTCGACCTTGGTGAGCCGTTTTTTTGTGATGATGCACGGCGATGAGACGTGACAGATGGCTGTTCTTGGGGAGGATTAATGGGTGTTTCACGCCATACAATTCTGAAGTCTTTCTGAGCCTGCCTCCCACCCGTAGGAGGCTGTCATCATCGAGGAACGAGTCAAGGTCTCTCAGGGGGTTTGATTTTGACTTGAGTTCGCAAACTCCCCCAAACGCTTCCCTCTGGATGACTCGAATGAGATTTCGTTTTGCTATCTGGTTTGCTTCCAAGGCGGAAATCTGTTTGTTCTGTTTGCGCGCGCAGCACTTGACGATTGTGGCGACTGCTGCGACTGCCTTCTTGTAGCTAGAGAATCTGCCAGTTTTCTCTTCAAAGCTGGTGACACTGTGAGTTGTGAAAACTGTTGTTGATTTTACTTCAGCATCTTGCGGGGAGATCTCAATGTCAATGTCTTCTGCAGTTATCTCCCTTTTCCACAGAATCTCAGGACCAGTGAGCCAGTTTGAAGTTGAGATCTCATCTACTGAGAACCCACGAGAGGCATGGTCTGCTTGTCTGTTTGGTAGCTTTGGTTCCCCATTTTTGGAAGGCAGAGGCATTTCGTAATACCCGTCTGCTCTCTGGTTCGCTGATAGGCATCTTTACTCCGCAGCATAAAGAACCCACTGACAGCTTCCTTGGCGGGGCCTCCCAGATAGCGCTTGAGGAAGTGTATTCTTTCTTCAGGTGGAACCCTTTTGTTCTCAATCAAAGATGTAAAAGAGAATGACCAGTCTGGGTACTGCAGGGAGTCTCCTGTGAAGATCGGTGGTTCGGGAATGGGAAGGCGACTTGAAGTTATTGCCCTTGCCAGTGCTTCTACCAAATTGTCATCATGAGTTTCGGGAGTAAAAACTGAAGCATGTGCTCGCAGGTTTTGTTTCGTTGGGTTATTATCAGTTCTCCCAGGCATGGTACGGCTGCTTGTCGACTTGCAGCTTGATCTGCTTGACGTCGAGCTTGAGGTCTGTTCAAGTGCATACAGTCTCGCCTCTTCCATTTTCAGCTGAGTTTCTACCTTCTGAGCTTCATGTTTTCTCTTCAGATTAGCCATTTTTCTTTCGGCGTTTAATCTGCGCATCTTTTCTTCAAATTCCAATTGCTCCAGTTCTTCCTGCCCCTCGTTCTCAATATGCTGTGCCTCTAGCTTCACTCGTAGTGCAGCAGTTTCAGCCGCAGCGGCAACTCTTCTTGACGATGTAGTTGATGTAGTTGAAGCCTTAGATCTTCTGGAGGAATGTGAAGCGTGAGAACGAGTGGAACTGTGCGAATACATGTGTTTGGTGGCAGTGACAATCTTATTCATTGTCGTAACTGACGCATCTGTCATTTCAGCAAGTGCTGAATCAATGTCTTCTTCACTGGTGTCACTAAGTTCTTTTAGTCTTTCTGCAGTTTCTTTTAGGGAGGTGAGTAGAGACGTCACCTTCATGCGTCTGGCGATCACATCCTCACAATCTACTTCTTCCTTTTGAAGTTCATGGTCTGTCTCTGCCAGAAAAGCCTGTAGGTTATCTCGATCAGATCTGAAGTTATCCGTGAGCAGTTTCATTTGATAAGCTTTGCCCTTCTCAGTCATTTTTGCTTCACGACTGGAACGTCTAAGTGCAAGACTCTCCTGTTGATATTGACTACTGTCTACACCAAAATATCGAAGTGTCTGCATCAGTCGAATTCAACGGTCGAGTTTCTGGAACAGTAGAGCTGATCAGGAACAATAAAGTTGACCAGGAACGGTAGAGTTGATCAGGAACAGTAGAGTTGATCAGGAACAGTAGAGTTGACCAGGAGCAGTAGAGTTGACCAGGAACGGTAGAGTTGATCAGGAACAGTAGAGTTGATCAGAAACAGTAGAGTTGATCAGGAACAGTAGAGCTGATCAGGAACAATAAAGTTGACCAGGAACGGTAGAGTTGACCGGTGCCAGGGTCGAAGCTCTGGGTCGATTGGGTGTCCTTCGTCTCAGGTCCGAGTTTTACTGTCACTGCCTTCCTTCCAACGTTAACACTGGCACGCAAGGTTATGTAAATCGCTTTATTCTTCCTTTTGAACATAACCCGTGGTGTCGTAAAACTGAAACACAATGATAAAACCAAGTAAGAAATAGCCGATATAAAATCCAGAAAAAGGTCCAATTCAAAATATGACACATGTCATGGGAGTTTCAAGTTCATCTCATAAAAACTGACACACAATAGTAAGAAGGACTGAGCATGAAATGGCTAAAAGAATAAGACAAGAAAGAGTCTAACTCAGAACATGGCACACATTATGCAAATTCCAAGTCTGTATCGTCAACAAATGCAACATCAAGCCCGAGTACAAATCGCTGATGTCAGTATAAGGGAACTATCCCTTCTATATGTCACGGTAATTTAAAGTCATGAGGATGATCTCCATTGCCTCTCTCAAAAGGTATCGCTATCTGTAATTTTCGTTGCTCATACTTGCACTAAAAACAGACCAAACGAACTATGCCTCTGAGTTATGTGTCAGATAGAGTCCAGCCAAAAAGACCTGGCACATATATCACGTGAAGCCCATACCATGAACGAGCTCGTAAAAATATTACGAAAATATCATGCAACTTAGTTCGCGTGTCCTGCAGGCGTTACAACCACAATTGAGAAAGCAGTAAAAATATTCTACAAGACTACATACTTCGTTGGCCTTAGAAATTATATGAGGAAAGTAGCAAAACATTCTACAAAGATCACATTACCTCGTTGGCCCTTTTGTTATCTGAGGAAAGCAGTGAGGATCAGTCTGTCTTCCTTGACGGCACCGGTTGAACTGAACTAGCAAAACGTGCTAAAAGCTAGCTTGCATTCGGAAGTGCGCGCATCAATACATATATCACAAGTAACCCCAAAAAAGATGTTTTCTGCATCCACATAAAATATGCGACAAAGTTAAGACATGATCAAGTCATCGACTTAAAAACACACTTCCAAGTCTTGCAAGTCTTCAAGTAAAATCAATGAAAGCTGACGAACTATATTTGTGTGCGGCGGACTACCAAAAGCGTCAGGTGAGTTTTTAGTGACGCGGCACAGGCGCCCGATTTACGAACTGCGGCAGCAACAGTAGGAATAGCATAGCACACGCAATACGCAATACGCAAAGTAGCAAAACATAACAATCTGTTCAGGGTAGATAATTGGTTTGACTTTCTTCTCGTATGTCAAAGTTGCAACGTTTTTTCTATTGTAACTTTTTGTTGATTTTTCATTCGGCCCTTCCGTTTTTGTCTGGTCGATTTTGAGGGTACCCTTACGTGAGCGGCGGTCACGTGATCCATGTAGAAGAAATATTGAATCCAACAGGTGACCCTGAGGGTTAAGTGGACGGCCTTAACTGACACATAAAGTTTTAATGAAATGACACGGGAATTAAAGGGCAGCTGTCGGGTTGCCTGGTCTCAAAAATGCGCGGAGTCGCGTGCAAAAACGCGTTTAAGAGTTTTCCGAGTTGATTCAACTAAAGACTGTTGATTTGGTCCAGAAGAAGACACTTTCATCATTAGTTTGAAACCATTAAAATGCGTGAAACTTTCTGCTAGTTCTCACAATCCGCAAAAAAACGAAGCAGTTGGCAGGCCGAAACGACTCAAAATCCGCGACCGACAACTCTGTCAGCACAAGAAAGACGCCGCAGCGTTAGCCTTGCTGTGACGTCACTCGAGGAAGCCGATAAGGCCGCTGTGAAGTTTACAGTACAATGTAGACTACAGCTGGACATCTGTAATGCTGTACGCGTGATTGATTCTTGCACAAAGTAAAGTATTAGGATGGTGGTATCTTCTCAAGACCCACGTTCCCATTTTCTCTTCTTTGATCTGACCGACTGCAACCTTTACAAGTCATTTCTAAAGTGGTTCACATGCTGTTGCTACTCCTCCAGTCCACCCGGTTAAACCATAAAGTTGCTCAACCACAGACCCTCGTGTCCCTTGTCAGCAGACACTGTGCACTTATGAAGAAGGTCCGCTTGAGGTGTCACACCAATTACCGTGTACGTGTGAGGTACTGAATTCAAGACAAAAGCCAACTCTGTCGGTGGGAAAATCTAGGAAAGAGATGATGATAATACATCTTCAGTTAGTCACTCAAGTAGATAGACGAGATAAGATAAAGGGAAGAGAGACGGAGACAAAGATGAAACAGTGGATCTAGTGTGGAAAATGGGGGAGGGGGGTTCGGCCGCAAAAAATCAAAGATGAATTTGTCAAACTGTGTTTGTGATGGTTATCGTGTGTGTGTGTGTGTGTGTGTGTGTGTGTGTGTGTGTGTGTGTGTGTGTGTGTGTGTGTGTGTGTGTGTGTGTGTGTGTGTGTGATAACACGTATGTGTGTGTGTGTCTGTGTATATGTGTGATAACACGTGTGTGTGTGTGTGTGTGTGTGTGTGTGTGTGTGTGTGTGTGTGTCTGTGTGTGTCTGTGTGTGAGTGTGTTTGTGTGTTTGTGTTCCTCGACGCGTGACAATATCTGCCAATAAGTTGAACAAAAACAGGGTTCAAGTGGAACAAAAGCAGGAGGGGGACGGAAGACATGTTATGAACTCCGTTTTTTACTGCGAAATTTTGGCCTGGGAGAAGTCACCCCATCCTAAGTTTCTCTTCACCTACCCGTGAAGTATGCTTGAGGGCTTGACTTAGACAACCCGATTGCGCCGATTCCGCGGCTGACGTCACGCGTCCAAGGGAAGTAATTTTCGAGCGGGCTGCATTGACTCGGCCAAGAATGCAAACTTTCTTCGATTAAAGACATTGTAGCATGTCTAAAGTCTTCGGACTTGTGTTATCAAGCTGTCAAAATCACCAAGTAACTTTTAAGTATAGTTTCAGTTACATGATAACTCATTCTAAGGAACAGATTTTGAGAGCCACAACCCGACAGCTGCCCTTTAATGGTTTAGTTTGGGTTTGAAATCTGTAGCAATAATTTTTGGGCCAAGTTTATCTTTAACTCTTACCAGTTCGCTCCCCTGTAGTTTTCCACTGACCAATTATCTAATTATCAAAAAAAAAATT
>NW_027128597.1:7500-9495 GCF_037325665.1 Littorina saxatilis
GTCACACCCTCATTTTTCAATCAAATTGATTGAAATTTTGGCAAAGCAATCTTCGACGAAGGCCGGACTTTGTGTTGCATTTCAGCTTGGAGGCTTAAAAATTGATTAATGACTTTGGTCATTAAAAATCTGAATTGTAATTAAAATTTTATTTTTTATAAAACGATCCAAAACTACGTTCATTTTATTCTTCATCATTTTCTGATCCAAAAACATATAAATATGTTATATTCGGATTAAAAACAAGCTCTGAAAATTAAAAATATAAACATTATGATTAAAATTAAATTTCGGAAATCGATTTAAAAACAATTCCATCTTATTCCTTGTCGGTTCCTGATTCCAAAAACATATAGATATGATATGTTTGGATTAAAAACACGCTCAGAAAGTTCAAACGAAGAGAGGCACAGAAAAGTGTGCTATGCAGCACAGCGAAACCACTACCGCCCTAAACAGGCTCGTCAGTTTCACTGCGGTCATTGTTAAAAAATGCAGTGCGTTCAGTTTCATTCTGTGAGTTCCACAGCTTGACTAAATGTAGTAATTTCGCCTTACGCGACTTGTTGTTTCTTTGTGTTACGAGGATGTGTTCAGGACAGAACCACTCTGATTTCCAATGTGTGTATCTTGGGATCTTGACGGTTGTAACATGCACTGTTATGTACCTCAATGTGCGATGTAAAGCTGTGGTAGCAATTAAAATATCTGACTCCAACTGTTGCATACTTTTTTTTCAGATGCCAGGATGCTGCTAATGCTCCTATCCTTTCTGCCAGTCCAGTCAATGCTGATCCAGGAGCAGATCAGAGAGACCGGTACGTTTCTACTGTAAATAATTGTTTTAACATGTTTTTCATTAATCTTAATCTTATTATACTGGAATGACTTTGCTTGCATGCAGTCATTTTTTAAATTTTCTGTATCCATACCGATTTGTGCAGACATTCCTAGCAAAGTCTTTCCATGGCATGGTAAGTGCAGGTTACATATGGAATCAATTACATTTATACATGTATTTCAAGTACCAAATTACCCCTAGTTGGTATGAATGGAGAGCTTCAGTTGTCTGCTTTTCTGAGGTAGACATTTCCAAGTTTATTGGTGTCACTTGCTCCTTGTATTTTTAATTCATGATGTAAACCTTTTCAGTTACTATTTTTAATTTTTCTATTTTAAGAAAGGTTCATTTGTCTGTCCACAGATTGACACACTGGATGGGAATGGGGTGGTTGTCCGTTTACTTAGGAAACAAGGATCATCGTTTGTGTGGCCTGCTGTGGAGGAGATATTTTTTGTGAAGTTTGAGGAAGTAGTTGAGGTGCTGCCTGTCCCAACTCTTGACAGACGTGGCAGACACACATTTCAATAAAAAGTTGTTTCGTTTTGACTGAAATAAACCCATGGTTAACTGATATTGGTGTCTGTGTTTGTTTGCGGTGTCCATGGTTACACGCGAGACGTTCTGTGTCATTTGATGAATATCTGCATGTATTACCAAGATTTTTCAAAGTATGTCCATAGTCCTGTTTAAGTATTCATGGAGATTCTTTAAATCATACAATTTTGCAGATAGCAATTTCTGATCACTTGCTGGAAAGGTTTTCTGTGAATGAGGAAATTGTTGATCTGGCGTCCTCATAGTAATCCCCCCATTATGTAAGTGTATGGTATATTTTGAAACTTCTGGTACTTCTATGAAGCAATTTCTATTGTATCTCATTGGAAATTGCATGATAATCACTTGTATTTTTTATGATAAGAGTAAAAATGTGCCTCTAATGGTGTCCTGTGTTTCACGCGAGACGAGGCAACCTTCAACACATTATCTTAAATTACAACATTTCCAAAAGTTTATCTTGCTTTTCAAAACCTTGTGTTGGAAAGTTGAGATGTTAAACAAACCAAACACACCAAAATATTTCAATTTTGACTAACTTTATTTTTGGGCACTCAAGTCACACATCTGACCAGTTTTCAGGAGAGTGACCCCAT
>NW_027128598.1:0-12500 GCF_037325665.1 Littorina saxatilis
TAGGGAACTCATTCAGGGCCGGTATGCACGAGCAGGTGAGCAGTCGGGTGGTAGCCAGCCGCGACGTTGGATTGGCATGGATTTGATTTCAACCAATCAGACTTCGAAGCTGGATCCCATCCGGTTGGTAATTAACTTTCTCGTAAACATCAGCCCTGCCCCGTTCTATCTACCTCCGTTTACCATTCTGCTTCTGTTGTCCCTTTCTTCTTCTGAGCCGGACCATGGCTGCACTTCGCCAAAACGCGAGTAGGTTTTTACGTCTATGACCGTTTTCACACACACCCCTCCCCCCATTTAGGCAGCTACTCCGTATTCGGAGGACGCATGATATATTGGCATGTTCGTGCTTTAATCCACCGAACCCTGACATGAACAATAGCATCTGTTCGGTGCTTACTTGGTCTTGTGCACGAAGGAAGGAATAAGGCATTTGCAGGTCTGCGATAGTTGACCAGGGAGATCAGACGAATCTTGACCCTTAACCTACCACCGGGATTCGAACACTCAGGCTTCTACATGGGAGGGCGGCATCTTATCCACTAGTCTATTGTGCCTGTCGCCTATAGTGTAAAAAGAAGGACACAGATGATTTAGCTTGACAATATACACGTCGAGTTCAGAGAGTGAATTAAGGTACCATGAGCAATCAAAGAGAAGATGACTGTGGGGGAGGGAGATACAATTTTGTCATACTTTTCACGCGTTTTCATTCACAAGCACCTGGGAAATAAATCTCATGTTCCCCATGCAATACATCCCCGGTTACCATAGTTGCAGGAAGCAGGTTATACATGGATGATCAAAAGCAAACCCAATAGAAACGCTCGGGGATTCCTCGGCTCTTTTCATTGGTGTTTCCCCAGACCTAAACAGACGACACGACACTGCTTTGCAAAGTTCCAAAAACGAACTGGCAAACTGGCAAAAGTAAACAAAAAACAAAACTACTTCATGAAAGGTCATACATTCATCACAAACAAATGAAACCTACCGATATGTTTTGTCTTCTTACAAAGTCATCGAGTGCGTGTATCTGTGTTTTTGTCGGTCCTCGGGGGGCATATCGACTTTTGTTTCATATTTACTGACCGCGGCCTTCGGCCTTGGTCAATAAATATGAAACAAAAGACGATATGCTCCCCCTCGGACCGACAAAAAAGCTGGTCTGTCAACAACCCATCAAACATCTTATAATGTTCAATTGGCAAACGACAAAGAACAAGATGGTGTGTTTGGATTGTGTAATGATGATGATGATGATGATAGTGATGATGATGATGATGGTGATGATGATGATGATGATGATGATGATGATGGTGATGATGATGATGATGATGATGATGATGACGACGATGATGATGATGATGATGATGATGATGATGATGATGATGATGATAAGGAGGAGGACGACGAGGAGGAGGAGGACGACGACGACGACGACGACGACGAGGCAATAGAGGCCGGGTTGTTGGATAGAAGGTATTAAACAGGGAGGGGAATTAAAAATTAAAGAAATGCAAAGGAAAAGAAACAAGAAATGGTTATGTGCAAACATACTTAAAAAATAACAGCACCAAAACACAAAACCACTAAAATACATAGCAACTAAAACTTCGACCATATACACACATTAACAATAACATAAAACCAACACCACAAGAACAGCAGCATAACATACCTACAACAAAACGACGTCGTCTTGGAATGTTAGCGTAACTCATTTTACACATGCTTTTCAGCAGAAGGCCAAAACTGTATAATTGTATTATGAAATAGTGTTTATATTTGTACCCGGTATGAATAGAAAGATAAAAGAATGTTAAATCAAGTATTGCCAATCGTATTTTAGAGAATATATATCTCATGGAGAATGCTCTAAAACAAAAACATCAAAATCGCCAAGAATCGAATTACGCCAAAATCCCATTACGACGACGAAAAGCAACATTTGACCTGCCGAGGAATGTTCCTGCGCTGAAATGAAAACAAGGGTGACCCCAATATTGGATAATGATATGCCTCTGACGCCTACCATTCAGCAACCCTCCTCCCTTTTCTATTTTGCATATAAACTGGGGGTCACCGTAATATCATTATAGCGGGCTGCAAGGTGTCGACACCTCCCTTCGAATAGGATGAAAGACGTTAAACGCAAATACCTGGGCAGCCACAGATCACAGAGAATAGAGAAACACAAACAGATCCGGTTACCTTCAGATGATGAGAAAAGACATCTTCAAAGCCCTTTCTTATCGTTCTCTCTACTCACCCCTGTGTACCCTTGCATCCTCGCCTCAAGCCTTTTTTTAAACCCCCCCCCCCCCCCCCCCGTACTACCTACCCCCGATTGTATTCTCGTTTTTGTCTTTTTTACACACACACCCGTCCTTTCATCCATTCATCAAATCTCATGGCCTCCCCTGTTTCACCAGCTCCTCTCATTTGTTTTCTGTCTATCTAACCAACCTCTCCACCACCCCCCCCCCCCCACACTTTATTCTTCCACCCCTCCTCTTTACCATCTCACCATCTCTCCATTCATTCGCACTCCCCCCCCCCCCGCCCACCTCCCAAAATGGAGAAGAAGAAAAAAAGAAAGTTATTTCTGGGTCAAGTACGTGCCTAATCGAGGTCACCTGAATTGAGAGATTGAGATTGTTACTGAATTGATACAGGCTTTTCTGTTGGTTTTTGGATGAAGTTTTCTGCGTGTTAACATTGCCATGTGACCCCTTGCGTGCAAGGTGCTATCATAGTTGATTTTCCCCCTTGTGTGTTAACGTTGGAATGTGACCCCTGCTTACAAGTTGCTATGGTAATTGGTTTTTTTTCTCTGCGTGTGTTAAACGTTGCCATTTGACCCATGCTTTGTAAGGTGCTACAGTAGCTGCTGTTTTCTGTGTGTTAACGTTGCCTTATGACCCCATATTTGCAAGGTGCTATAGTAGATTAGGTTTTCTGTGTGTGAACGTTTCCATTTAACCCATACTTTGTAAGGTGCTACAGAAGACGCTGTTTTTCTGTGTGTTAACGTTGTCATGTGACCCATGCTTTGTAAGGTGCAACAGTAGATGCCATTTTTCTGTGTGTTAACGTTGTCATGTGACCCATGCTTTGTAAGGTGCAACAGTAGATGCCATTTTTCTGTGTGTTAACGTTGTCATGTGACCCATGCTTTGTAAGGTGCAACAGTAGATGCCATTTTTCTGTGTGTTAACGTTGCCATATGACCCCTGCTTTGTAAGGTGCCACAGTAGATAATAGTTTTTGTGTGTTAACGTTGCCATGTGATCCGTGCTTTGTACCACCACTCTGGAACTCTCTTCCCTTCTCTGTCAGACACTGCACCTCTCTCAGCTCTTTTAAACAACAGTTGAAAACTTTCTTTTTCACAGAATATTACACCAACCTGGCCTAATGTCTTCTTCGTTCCATTTCTGCACATACTCCTCTCCCATAAAGTTGTAATGATTGTTGAGAGTGTCAGCTGTGTATGTTTGTATATATATATAGTGTGTATTGCATATGATTATTGTGTGAACAGTACATGTGGTGATTTGTGTCTGTATGATTAATTTGTTTTATGTAGGTTGTACTTTTAATTGTTCTATTCTGTATATATATATGTTCTTTTGTAAAGGGCCTAGAGCCATAGGTTAGACACTTAAAAATGTCCAGTTATTATTATTATTATTGTTATAAGGTGCTACAGTAGATAAGATGCTGTTTTTCTGTGTGTTAACGTTGCCTTATGATCCCTGCTTTGTAAGGTGCTATAGTAGATGATGTTTTCTGTGTGTTAACGTTGCCATGTGACCCCTGCTTTGTAAGGTGCAATAGTAGATGCCGTTTTTCTGTGTGTTAATGTTGCTTATGACCCCTGCTTTGTAAGGTGCTATACTAGATGATGTGTTCTGTGTGTTAACGTTGCCATGTGACCCCTGCAATGCAAGGTGTTTTAGAAGATGATGGTTTCTGTGTGTTAACGTTGCCATAATTTAATTGTGAACATATTTTCAGAGTAATCAAGACATATGTATATAGTTTCGGATTCAGAAAAGGATAAGGACAACAATGGGTTCACTTTTGAATGTATTACTAAAACATACATTTTAATTAGCATCTTTGGAAATTTACTGAACAAACTCATGAATTAATGCATGTTATCCCATAGTCCGGACTAAGTCAAAGATTGCTTGATAAAAATGTAAATCAATTTGGTTCAAAATTTGTACATCATAGCGACGCCTCAATTTTAACTAAAAGCCGGATATGACGTCATATTTATCGAAAACATGAGGAAAAAAAATGTCAGGGGATATCGTCTGGAAGAATTTGTGTGTGAAGTTTCTTGGAGATCTGTCCATTCTTTTGCCGGGAATCGCCCTACACATACGCATACACATACACACAAACGCCACCACCCTCTTCTCGACTCCCAGCCTATCTGAAAACATTCAGTCAAAACTTGACTAAATATAACAAGTGTCGCGTAAGGCGAAAATACAACATTTAGTCAAGTAGCTGTCGAACTCACAGAATGAAACTGAACGCAATGCCATTTTTCAGCAAGACCGTATACTCGTAGCATCGTCAGTCCACCACTCATGGCAAAGGCAGTGAAATTGACAAGAAGAGCGGGGTAGTAGTTGCGCTAAGAAGGATAGCACGCTTTTGTGTACCTCTCTTTGTTTTAACTTTCTGAGCGTGTTTTTAATCGAAACATATCATATCTATATGTTTTTGGAATCAGGAACCGACAAGGAATAAGATGAAAGTGTTTTTAAATTGATTTCGACAATTTAATTTTGATAATAATTTTTATATATTTAATTTTCAGAGCTTGTTTTTAATCCAAATATAACATATTTATATGTTTTTGGAATCAGAAAATGATGGAGAATAAGATGAACGTAAATTTGGATCGTTTTATAAATGTTTTGTTTTTTTTACAATTTTCAGATTTTTAATGACCAAAGTCATTAATTAATTTTTAAGCCACCAAGCTGAAATGCAATACCGAAGTCCGGGCTTCGTCGAAGATTACTTGACCAAATTTTCAACCAATTTGGTTGAAAAATGAGGGCGTGACAGTGCCGCCTCAACTTTCACGAAAAGCCGGATATGACGTCATCAAAGACATTTATCAAAAAAATGAAAAAAAAACGTCTGGGGATTTCATACCCAGAAACTCTCATGTCAAATTTCATAAAGATCGGTCCAGTAGTTTAGTCTGAATCGCTCTACACACACACACAGACAGACACACACACACACACACGCACGCACATACACCACGACCCTCGTCTCGATTCCCCCCTCTACGTTAAAACATTTAGTCAAAACTTGACTAAATGTAAAAAGAATTATCCCTCGTGTAAATTCAGTAATTATCTTCGCACAGATAAAAACTTTAACAAATCCGTTTTGCCTTTCACGTGAACTGGAAAGTCGATTACCTGCTCTTTTAACACTTCAACATGAAAACTGTATGGCTACATTATTTTTCAAGGCTGTTGCCGCTTTCCGCAATTTCCGTAAAATCTTCTATCATCAATTACGGAATCATTGTTCCTATATATAGCTCATAAGGTTTGGCCTCTTAAAGTCGATTAGCTAGCACACTGTCTGACTGACTATTAGGGTTTAACGTCCTCTTAGACCAACCGGTCTATAATGGGACAGGTATTGGTAATACGCTGAAGATATGGTGTGATACTTTAATTCGAACAAGCCCGCTGTGGTTGTCTCCTTCGACACACCAGCATTGGGTTTGTCTCGTCAAAGTATCGAAAATACGATCATGATAATCAGAGACGAGAAATGATGCATGCGTGTCTTCGTGTTTTCCAAGCCCTGAGACTTTCGCTGTGAACGTGGGATCTTTTTCGTGCGCATGTGTGCACACGGGGGTGTTCGGACACCGAAGAGAGTCTGCACAAAGTTGACTCCGAGAAATAAATCTCTCGCTGAACGTGGGGATCGAACCCACGCTGATAGCGACCAACTGGCTACAAAGCCAGCGCGCTACTAACTGAGCCACGTCCCCCGCCCCAATATAAGCACACTGTAGGGCACCAAACAAAAACGGGATCAGGTTGTTTTTCCGAAGGTTCTCCACACACAGGCAACAAATCCTCAATGATGCTTACCGGAAACGGGATGACTATCAAGCTTATAAGGTCGAGGAGTTGCCGTTTTGAATTCAACAGAAAAACATCAGCTTCATAAATTGAAATTAAAAGTAATCAAAACGAAGCAAGATCTTGACCTAAAATCACCTAGCACATAACCACTTCAGGTCCCTAATAGGCACTAGTTCCTGTGAGGACGTTAAGCTTAAGTTAGCATAGCATAGACCTAAAATCTCATGTGAAGCGTGAACACTTCAGAGACAGGCAAAGAAAGATCAAGACCGCAGCTTCCTGCGGAAATGATACACTTTTGACGAAGCATTCACAAAAGGCAGATTCGGGAAGGAAACTCGTATACAACGCCAAAGACAGCTGACGAAAACGTATGAGATTTTAAACAAGTAATGTAATACAGGTGCAAGTGACAACTAAGAAAGACATGATTCCCTTTTTTTTTTATAAATGGATTGTGTAGACTGTCAAAAGGAAGACACTACAACTTTTAATGCGCTGTAAGACCACACACGTAGCGACGCCAAAATAGCCTAGCTGGAAACTCGCGCACGCACGCACGCACGCACGCAATCACGAACGCACACACGCACGCACACAATCACGAGCGCACGCACGCGCGCACACACACACACTCACACACACACACACACACACACACACACACACACACAAACCACACACACACACGCACACACACAACCCTTTCCCACACAAAACAAACAAACGTGTTTTTTTACAACAAGAAAGAGCAGGGTCAGCACTGCAACCCATAAATAATTCAAACACACAAAAGTGACAACAGGGAAATACAAATAAAAATCTCAAGAACGTGCGAGTATGTTGTCTTTTATCGAATGTCGACGTAGAGAACTCAGGACACTGATGTTTGATTTATAGTCTCCGGGATATATTGCTGATTCGTTTTCAATACTGTTGATGCCTTGGTTTCTCCATTTCAGTGTTAATTTAATATTCATAGGTTGCACGTGTCTGCGTGGAGAAAGCAACACAGTACGTACAAGAAGGCGAAGACGTCGACGGCATGCTTTTGATGAATTAATTTCACCATTTGACACGTTCGTGTGGCTTTTAAAAAAATAGTGTATATCTTTGATACCGACATACAGACAGCCAGAGACAAGAGTGAGTTCCGGTCTTTGGAAACATTTTCTGAAATATTTTTGATCGCCATCGCCGGTCATTGCACCCCGGTATAAAACGAGGTGCATAAGTTCCACTCTGTCTGTTTGTTTATCTGTATGTTTATATGTTTGTTTGTCTGTCTGTCTGTCTTCTTCTTCTTCTTCGTACGACGGTTGTGTCAGGCTCGGAATCCGGAGGATGCCAAGAACATGGACGTTCTTTCCAGGTCCTCCAGTGCTCCCCACATGTTGGTCCTCAGATCTGTTTGGTCAGGCCATGTCTGGATCCGCAGTTGGTCGAGGAGGGGACATGCATGGAGAACATGTTTGTCTGTCTGTCTATTTCTTGAGACTTGTATCTCTAGTACTTACTATTTCTACTGTTACTGTTCCTTTTTGGTCATTCGCGAATGGTCCGGTATGCCCGTTGAGAGAGACAAAGAGAGAGAACGAACGAACGAACGAACGAACGAACGAACGAACGAACGAACTTTATTACTCAAGGATGGAGATTTTAGGCTGACGCCTAGTCTTACAATCTGTCCCTGCTAAAACTAAACATGTATTAAGATGAGAGAGACAAAGAGAGAGAGAGAGAGAGAGAGAGAGAGAGAGAGAGAGAGAGAGAGAGAGAGAGAGAGAGAGAGAGAGAGAGACAAAAAGAGAGAGAGATAGAGGGAGAGAGAGAGGGAGAGAGAGACGGACGGACGGAAGGACAGACGGACAGACAGACGGACAGACAGACAGACAGACAGACAGACAGACAGACAGACATTCATACAGACATACAGAGACTTTGTAAGTACCGTGCGTATTTGCTGAACGTCGGCATTAATAATCAAAAGCGGAGTTGATGACCTAAGCTAAATTTTGCAATACATCCCGGAAACTATTTTGAATAAAGCGGTATCATTAATTCCCCGTTTCAATTTTATTGATCGGACATGGACACAAATGCAGGTGTGCATGCAGAAAGCACAAAAACAAAAACAAAAATGTAACAGAAATTTAAAAACAAGAAAGACAGAAAAAAAAGACCGAAAGAAAGAAATATAGATAGAAAGAAAGAAAGACAGAAAGAAAACAAGTCGCGTAAGGCGAAAATACAACATTTAGTCAAGTAGCTGTCGAACTCACAGAATGAAACTGAACGCAATGCCATTTTTCAGCAAGACCGTGTACTCGTAGCATCGTCAGTCCACCGCTCATGGCAAAGGCAGTGAAACTGACAAGAAGAGCGGGGTAGTAGTTGCGCTAAGAAGGATAGCACGCTTTTCTGTACCTCTCTTTGTTTTAACTTTCTTAGCGTGTTTTTAATCCAAACATATCATATCTATATGTTTTTGGAACCAGGAACCGACAAGGAATAAGATGAAAGTGTTTTTAAATTGATTTCGACAATTTAATTTTGATAACAAGGGGAAGAGGAGGAGGAAAGGGAAGAGGAGGAGGAGGAGGAGGAGGAGGAGGAGGAGGAGGAGGAGGAGGAGGAGGAGGAGAAATAGAAATAAGAAGTGGGAGAAAAAGAGCAAAGGAAATGAGAACATGGGACGGATCAAGGAGTAAGATAATGTTACAACATCCACCCTGGTAGTACAAGAAGATTTCACGACACAGTGTTCCCTTCTTGTCTTCTCTACCCCCTTCCCCCTCGATCTCTCCCGCTTGGCGAAGGTGTTTGGTTGAACATTTATAATTCCTCGATCCTTCTGCTATTCTTCGTTACTCTCCTTTGCTCTCCTATTTCTCCTTCTTCCGTGTCTTCCTCTTCCTCCTCTTTGTGTATTACACGGGTGGTTGGTGAGGAGCGGGGACGTAGCTCAGTTGATAGCGCGCTGGCTTTGTAGCCAGTTGGTCGCTATCAGCGTGGGTTCGATCCCCACGTTCGGCGAGAGATTTATTTCTCGGAGTCAACTTTGTGCAGACTCTCTTCGGTGTCCGAACACCCCCATGTGCACACATGCGCACGAAAAAGATCCCACGTTCACAGCGAAAGTCTCAGGGCTTGGAAAACACGCATGCATCATCTCTCGTCTCCGATTATCATGATCGTATTTCGATACTTTGACGAGACAAACCCAATGCTGGTGTGTCGAAGAAGACAGCCACAGCGGGCTTGTTCGAATCAAAAGTATCACACAATATCTTCAACGTATTACCAATACCTGTCCCAATATAGACCAGTTGGTCTAAGAGGACGTTAACCCCTAATAGTCAGTCAGTGGTTGATGAAAAAAAAAATCCTTGAAGCTTCCATCTTCTTTACCCTCCACCGTTCTCCTTCTCATTCTTCTTCTTACTTGTCCTTACCTTCCTCTTGTAGAAGGGTACACCATTCTATTATTCCTTGATCCCCCCCCACCCCTTCTTCCGACCCCTCTCCTCCTAGTCGTTTTTGAATCGAGACGAGGGTCGTGGTGCATGTGTGTGTGTGTGTGTGTGTGTGTGTGTGTGTGTGTGTGTGTCTGTCTGTCTCTCTGTGTGTGTAGAGCGATTCAGACTAAACTACTGGACCGATCTTTATGAAATTTGACATGAGAGTTCCTGGGTATGATATCCCCGGATGTTTTATTTTTTTATTTTTTCGATAAATGTCTTTGATGACGTCATATCCGGCTTTTTGTAAAAGTTGAGGCGGCACTGTCACACCCGTATTTTTCAATCAAATTGATTAACATTTTGGCAAAGCAATCTTCGACAAAGGCTAGACTTTAGTATTGCATTTCAGCTTGGTGGCTTACAAAATAGTGGATGAATTTGGTCATTAAAAATCGGAAACTTGTAATTAAATTTTTTGTGTGTAAACGATCCAAAAACAATTTCATCTTATTCTTCGTCATGTTCTGATTCCAAAAACATATACATATGTTATATTAAAGCTCTGAAAATTAAAAATATGAAAATTATGATTAAAATTAATTGTCCGAAATCGATTTAGAAAGAATTTCATCTTATTCCTTGTCGGTCCCTGATTCCAAAAACATACACATATGATATGTTTGGATTAAAAACAAACTCAGTACGCTAAAAAGAATAGAGATACAGAAAAGCATGTTATCCTACTCAGCGCGACCATTACCGCACTATTCTGGCTTGTTGATTTCACTGCCTTTGCCACAAGCAGTGAACTGACGAAACTACGAGTATGCGGTCTTGGTGAAAAAATGCAGTGCGTTCACTTTCATTCTGTGAGTTCGACAACTTGACTAAATGTTGTTATTTCGCCTTACGCGACTTGTTTGTTTTTGTTCACTAGAGTGGAACATTATATTATCCCTTTACCTCCCCCCACCCCCTATTCCGTCCCCTCTCCTCCTCCTCTCCCTCCGCTTCTACTAGAGGGTTACATTATGTTATTCCTCGATCCCCCCCTCCTCCCCCTCCTCCCCCTTCCCGTCCTCCTCCTACGTCTTTGATTCTTCTTGCACTTAGGAGTAACAGTATTTTTCAATCTTCCGCCCCCCTCCTCTCCTCTCCTTTCTCCCCCCCCTCCACCCACCAAACCCCTCCTCCTTCTTTTTCGGTCTACACCTAATCTTCCTCCCACGCATTTTCTTCGTAGGATCATTATAGCCAAGACACTGAACAGAGAGAATTTCTTTCACAGTGCAACCTTTTGTTGTTGACGCTATTTTTGTTGTGGTCCTTTTGGATGTTTGAAGTTGTTGTGCTGGGTAGTTTGAATGGTGTGGCCGTGGGTGTGTCTAAAAACGATTTTTTTCTCAATGGACGTTCAAGGACATTATTATGTTCAAAGACCGTTACATCCGGGTTTTATTTTCTAGAAAAAGTTTCCCATTACCAACCAAGCATGCAAGAAAAACCAAAATATGTATCAATGGACTGATGAAGACAACATAACGTATTTGGCAAAACGCGGCTTCTTTGTAGAACAAGTTTGAAAACAAACAAGCAAACAAACAACAAAAAACACACAAAAAACCCAATGTACAAGCATTCAAAGAGACCAACAAGCAACAAAAAACACACACAAAAAACACCACCACAACAACAACAACAACAACAAAAATAACATGACAGCAGCAACAACAACACAACACAACACAACACAACACAACACCACACCACACCACACCACACCACACCACACCACACCAGCCCCCGCCCCCGCCCCCACAAACGCAAACGCAAACGCAACACAACACAACCCAACCCAACGCAACGCAACACAACACAACACAACACAACACAACACAACGCAACACAACACAACACAACACAACACAACACAACACAACGCAACGCAACGCAACGCAACGCAACGCAACATAACACAACACAACACAACACAACACAACACAACACAACACAACACAACACAACCACAACCACAACCACAACCACAACAAACACAAACACATCACAACACAGCCGCCCACGCAGAACAGAATATTGTACGGTGTTGTTGCCCTCATGTCCGCAATCGAGAGCAGCTCAAAAGGTCAATGAACTATGACGACGGAAGTAGAGAGAGAGTTATCTTGGCGTGTAGTTTAAATATGTGCAGGCGGATACGGTCAACAGAAGCTATTCAAAAACCACAAATGCAGGAAGAATAGTACCACGGTACTTCGCGAAAGAATACCTCGCCTACACAAAAAATGAATTGTAAACAAGCCAAGGTACTATGTACTATGTGACTGTTGGCCCCGAGAAAAAGGGGTACAAGAGGGCTAGTGGACTATACCTATAAAGGTGTACACTCCAAGAATGAATGAATATGTATTAGCTGCACGCACAGATGTTCTTGTTTGTATGCAGATTTTGACAACCCTTTTCAAGTTTTGTTCCCGTGGACTCTTTCGGTGCGTTTGCTCAGAGTTTTAAGTACGGTGGTGTTCTTTTGAGAGAAAACAGGGTGTTAGGGGAGGGGGAGGGTGGGAGGGGGTAGGGGATGGAGAGGGGTGGTAGCGTAGAGATGTGGAGAAAGGGGTTGGGTACGTGCCCCCAATTTTGGATAACTGTCTTTTATGACGTCATATCCGGCTTTTTGCAAAAGTTGAGGCGGCGCTGTAACGTCCTCATTTTTCAACCAAATTAATTGAAATGTTGGTCAATCTTTGATTAAGTCCGAGATGGATTTTCAGCTTGGAAGCTAGCTTAACATTTTATTTCTGAGTTTGTTCATTAAATTCTCAAAATCATAATTAAAATCAAAATTTTAGTAACAGATTTCCTTATCTTT
>NW_027128599.1:0-14568 GCF_037325665.1 Littorina saxatilis
AAAAAAAAAGAAAAAAGAAAGAAAGAAAAGATAAGAAAAAAAACCCCAAGTGTCGGAGGACGTAAGAATCGCAAACACCCAACCTTCGGACCCGTGATGACCAAAAGTTAGTTCTCGCCTTCTGCACGTAAGAGCTCTCACATGGGTGAGCAACTCCGTCGCGATGTTCAGATAAGGTTTGCTGGCGGTTGACAAAAAAAGAAGGAAAAAAAAAGAAAAAAAGCAGCAGCAGCATCTTTATTCCTTTTCCCCCTCTCAACCGACGTGCCTTTGCGCTAAAGACATCAACAAGTTTTGCCAGGCATGATGGGTTCTTTGGGATGAAAGTCTAGCAGTATTCCTGTCTAAGCATAATGCCCCCCTTTTCCCCGTGGGTGAGATATGTTGGGAAGGGGGGGGGGGAGAGAAAGAGAGAGAGAGAAAGCATGAGAGAGATAGAGATAGAGAAGGAGAGAGAGAGGGAGAGAGAGAGATAGAAAGAGAGAGATAGAAAGAGAGAGAGATAGAGAGAGAGATAGAGAGAGAGAGAGAGAGAGAGAGAGAGAGAGAGAGAGAGAGAGAGAGAGAGAGAGAGAGAGAGAGAGAGAGAGAGAGAGAGAGAGAGAGGAAGAAAGAGAGAAATAACAACGCCACCTCCTCTCCCCAACCCAAGAAATACAACAACAAAAAAGACACAAAACAGAACAAAACCATCATCACAACCACCACCACCAACACCAAAGAAAACATAAGAGGGGAAAACACAGAGAAAGACAGACAACCAAACAGATAGCCAGCTGGAAGACATCCGAGGATACTGACAGACAGACACAGACAGACAAACAGACAATAAAAAACAGACAAACAAACACACAGACAGACAGACAGAAAACAGACAGACCTCCTTCCAAACACCGCCCCCCCACCCCACCCCCCGCCCCACACGAACAAGCAACTGAACCTCTTAGCGCCCTCAAGCAACATGAAAACTGCTAAAGGGGAGGTTATTCCAGCAGATTTCCTCTCGTTTCTTTAAGTCTAGTTTTCGCGCAGTTGATCAAAACGTCTCTCTGAACACTTTTGGAATCCGTAAAAACATGGCGTCAAGATAAAGCACTGATAATGTCTGATTTTGGGATGAGAATTTTAGGAACGAAAAAAATACCACACTAAGCAACGTTTAAAAAAACTATTATCGTTCGTTGAATGTGTTCCGCAGGGAGAATATCAGCAAATTCATGATGACGCTTCACATCGTTATTCGAGGATTTTCTCTGACTGTTTTTTGCTTGTTTGAGTCGTTAAAGAAAACTTTCTCCAAAACACCAACAGAATGCGTTGCAAATGTGCCTTTAGGAGAGAGAAACCCATCTCAACTTCTGTTGGATGTATCTCAAAAGAATTAAAAATAATCCGGGATGACTCCGTGTGAGGCCTTCAGCTAAAAAAAAACTACTTGCAGACACCGACACAGACAGACAGACAGACACACACACACACACACACAGTGGAACACCCCCCCCCCCCTTTTAATATTTCGGTCCCCCCAATTTAAGACTCCCCCCTTCTTAAGACCTTGTTTTCTCAGACTTTCTGTTCATAGCCTCTGTAAAATTACCCCCATTTTAAGACTCTCCCCTTCTTAAGACCTTGTTTTCTCAGACTTTCTGTTCATAGCCTCTGTAAAATTACCCCCATTTTAAGACTCCCCCCTTCTTAAGACCTTGTTTTCTCAGACTTTCTGTTCATAGCCTCTGTAAAATTACCCCCATTTTAAGACTCCCTCCCTTTAAGACTCGATTTTCTCATATTTTTGGAGGTCTTAAAAGGGGGGTTCCACTGTGGCAAATAAGCAAGTTTGTTGGGGTGGTGGATGGAGGTGTGTGTGGGGGGGGGGGGCAACGGGAACTTTGGGAAGCCTCATTAACAGTATAAATAAACTAAATAGACAATCCACACATATTCTTCAGCTTAAGGATAAATGCATGGAATGAAGAGAAAGAGAGAGAGAGGGAGAGAGAGAGAGAGAGAGAGAGAGAGAGAGAGAGAGAGAGAGAGAGAGAGAGAGAGAGAGAGAGAGAGAGATAGACTCAGACTCAGAACTTTATTACAAAAGGATAAAGGTTTTAGGCAAAGCCTATTCTTCCAACCTGTCCTTTATACAACACATAAAGACAGACGGACATAAAAAATAAAACTTCAATCAGATAAGATACAGAATTACATTGTATGGATTGCAACACAATGTGCATTTAAAGAATTATATAAGGAGAACTCAAAAATTACAAAATTACATTGACATGGTTAAACCTTTCATTTTGAGAATTAAGTTGCTCAAATCACCTTCCAGCTACACATCCGTTAACACTAGTACAAAATGTTCAACAAAATAACAATCGAACAAGACATTTCATTCACGAATGATGTGTGAACGTGACTGTCTCTTAAACATTTTCACTGAAGTTGCATTTCTTATCTGTTGGGGGAAGGAGTTCCAGAGAAAAGCCCCCGAGAAGGCTAAGCTCGATTTGTAGAGGTCTATGCGAGGTATAGGAGGGATGATTTTTTGGGACCCATATCTTTTTGTGGCATGTTTGAAATGTGATTGCAAATATTTAGGACAGTCGTCATTTAGAATTTTATACATGAACACAGCCTTGTTTAACGTCAACTGATCTTTCAAGGGGAGGAAATTCAGGAGCTTTAGTTTATCATCCGTGGACCTATTCAAATCATGCAGAATAAGTTTTGCAGCTCGGCGATGCAGGGAATTGAGTCTTTTTAAATGAACATCACTGCAGTTATCCCAAAGTGTCGAAGCGAAGTTTATATGAGGCATTATGTGGGCGTAATAGAACATTTTGAGTGCTTCAGAATCGGCGTAATGCCTTAATTTTGATAACAGGTACAAATTCTTTGATACTACTGTGCAAATATTACTCAAATGAGTTTGCCATTTCAACTCTTGATCAATGGTAACACCTAATATTCTATGTTCCCTAACTTGCTGCACTTGAGTTGAGCCAACTGACAGTTGTAGTAGTAAAGGACTTAACTGGTGTTTTTGTCTCGTGGTTATCACCATACTCTTTCTTTTAATCGGATGAATGATCATTGCATTAGAAACGCACCACTCAGTGATTTCATCCACACTTGTTTGAAGAGAAGAGTTGACGGATTCCAAAGATGTTTGACTGGTGTGAACAGAAGAGTCATCCGCGAAGAACTCACATCTAACTTTTTCATCGGACACATGAAGGGGTAAGTCATTTATATAAATACAGAACAAGATAAGTCCTAATACAGAGAGAGAGAGAGAGAGAGAGAGAGAGAGAGAGAGAGAGAGAGAGAGAGAGAGAGAGAGAGAGAGAGAGAGAGAGAGAGAGAGAGAGAGAGAGAGAGAGAGAGAAAGAAAGAGAGAGAGAGAGAGAGAGAGATACGAATACGAATACGAAAGTTTAATTGCTAGGCCATCGGCCCCTTGCAATGGGGAAGGAGGGGAAGGGAAATCGGTGTACACATAGTTTCGAAAACATGAAACTTTTAACGATGCACCGATCATAGGGATGCTTTACAGTTTCCATCCCTTTCCCGACACGGTAGTTTCCACGTCAGTGTTCGTATTGTCCGTTTGTTCTGTGTATTGTAAGTAGAGGTTACATGCCGAGTCTCAGTGATTATCAAAAATAATGGTCGAAGTTAGCGGATCATGAAAAATGCGAGCTTTAGCGAGCTTTTTCATGACCGCGAACTGAGACCATTATTTTTGATAATCACTGAGACGAGGTGTGTAACCTCTTTATTCCTCATTTCTTCAGTTATTCAAAGAAAAGAGGAGTTTTTTTGCGAAAGTTTGATCGAATCCTATTCACTCAACCAGTCAACCTGCGCAGGCGATCGATTAATGCGCGGTTGTATAGTTCCGTGCAAATCATTCCATTCTGTTAACACTTCTTGTCAGTTTTCTTATTTTGGACTAAAATCAAGTACACAGATATGCTGTTATTCTGCTGTGGCGGCAAAGGCAGATATTGTGTGTTCTGTATATGTTTTGGTATCGGTTAGGATAATGTTCTTTCGTCAAATGGGACTAGCAGACGAACTTTTGCACCCGTGTTCCAACGTTAAAAACTGTATGAAGTTAAGTTTTCTGGGGAAAATAGTGTATGAAACCGCTTTATGTTGTTTAAATTGATGAGATGTGTGCATTTGGTTGCGTGTGATCTGTTTATTAAATGAAATATTGTTGAAAACTGACCGTCGGATTGCAGTCTGTTGTCGAAGAAACTGAGCGAAAAGAAGGGGAACTACTCTTGTCGCTAGACAAAGTATGAGTTACTTGCCTTGGGAAATTGCTTGTGATGAACGTCTGATCTAGATTCAGAAAACAACCGAACTCATGGATTTTATATGGAGATTCATGTGTTCAGGCCTGTAGTTGTTAATTTAAATGCGGTATGTTTGTATTGTTTGCTCCAGAGATGTATACTTCGTACATTAGAGCGTTCGGAACTTTTCAGTCGCAAAAAGTAGTACCGAAACAGAACAACCTCTCAACCCATTGCACTATCGAGGATTCAGGCTGTTGCTGGGTCGTTATTTGTTTGGTTGCTGGGTCATTATCGAAAAATAACTACCCCTACAAGTTTACAGAGGTAAAGAAGCAGAGGGGGGAATAATGCAATTTACACCGTTCTCCAAAATGTCATGATGAGAACAAAAGTCCCGAGTCACACCCACAACATCGATACGATATCCGAACCGAATAACTTTGCTGTCAACCGAGGTAGAATTTAGTCACATCCCGGAGTACAGACACTTCGTGTAGCGCAGTTTGGAGTTGATCGGCGAATTGTCTCCTGTCGACGGGTGACCCATGGCGAAGCTTGTCGAGGTACTCCTTCTCTTCTCGTATCATGTGGCGAGCTGCTTGCTTGATCATCCAATACGTGCCTGGACTTTTGTCGGTGCTGCAATCGGTGACCAACACGAAATCGTCAGTTTCACATAGCAGTAATTGTCTGTCATCTGTGTTGTCACGAACCACCCTTCGAAAAGCGTTGTTTCTGTGTACATGTTTCACTGCACGCACAGCTGATCGGTCCTTCAGTCCCGACACATACTCCTTTACGGCCGACAAACTGTACCCTAGGTCAGATGCCTTTTTCTCTGATGTATCCTGTGTTTCTGTGACTTCTCTGGTCCGAGACTGTGTTTTCAACAGCCAGGTATCCAAAACAGACACACCACGTGACTTAGTGGCCCGTGGCGACAATAGCACAGCTTCAGTCTCACCCTGTCCATTGTTATTACGTTCAGAGGGCGTGTTGTCATCAGTGCGTGCAGCACGTGCAAAAATGTCACTGTCACTGTGTTGCGTGTCACTTTCACATTCGAGCCGATGCTTTTTTTTTTTTTTTTTTTTTTTTTTTGGCTCTCAATGTTAGTTTTGCTGTTACAGTGAGGGGGGGGGGGAGTACATACTGCTGTATCTTATTCTGTATATGTAGATGTAGGTGTGTTTTGTCCTGTTACAGTGGGGGAAGGGGGTGTTGTACATACTGCTGTAAATATAGATGTAGGTGTGTTTTGTCTTGTTACAGTGGGGGGGGGGGGGTGTGTGTGTACATACTGCTGTAGATGTAGGTGTGTATTGTCCTGTTACAGGGGGGGGGGGGTAACATACTTCTGTAGCTGTAGGGGGAGGGGGGGTACATACTGCTGTAGCTGTTAGTGATTTTTGCACTGTTACACTGGGGGGGGGGGGGGGGTGGAGTACATACTGCTGAATCTGTAGCTGTAAGTGTGGTTTGCACTGTTACACTTGGGTGGGGGGGGGGGGGGGGGGTGTACATACTGATGTATCTGTAGCTGTATGTGTGACGTGTATTGCATTGTAACACTTGGGGGGGGGGGGGGGGGTGTACATACTGATCTATCTCCCAGCCAGCAAGACATTAGCGGCCGATAATCGGCCGAACACCCTTCAAAAAGTCGGGCCGGTGACGTCAAAACATACGACGCGGGTGTTGGCCCGACTAACTTTTGCAAAGAGGCAACGAGGCGGCCGACAGGCGGCCGAACACCCGCACCACGGCGGCACGCATCCGGTCCGACGCCAATCGGCCCGATGACCTTCGAGCCGATGCTGTTGTTGATTTCTTTCAGATAGCGAAACAAGGGCAGGATTTAACAGTGAAGAAATGTCATGACTTGCCTTTAATGTGTTGACACGGTTTTCTTCTTCTTTCTTTTGCTTTCGTTCTTCGGCTCGCAGCCTGTCGCGCTGAAGCTGGCTTGGCGGTTTTCGACGAAAATGTTGAGTCATGGTTGGCCGGTCCGAGTCAGAGGCTGACACAAGTCGCAGGACGACTGTTGTTTTCGTTCCTTCAGCGGATACTTTCCAGGAACAGACGGTGTTTTCTTTGAGCAGGGCTTCCAGGGTACCTTCCAGAGCTGTTGGGAGTCCATCAGCTGGCATTTTGAGGGAATATTAAGCGTTTCTCACAGTTAAGTCGAGAGCTCTAAATTTTCCGCCCTGTTGCTCTAAGATCTCGCGAGAGGAGCCGAGAGAGAGAGAGAGAGAGAGAAAGGGAGAGAGAGAGAGAGAGAGAAAGAGAGAGAGAGAAAGAGAGAGAGAGAGAGAAAGAGAAAGAGAGAGAAAGAGAGAGATAAAGTGAGAGAGAAAGAGGGGGGGGGGAGTGAGAGCTTCCTCCTTAAACACATATAATAGACCGCTAATATCAAAATTTACACGTCTATGAGTGTTTGAAGTCCAGAATCACCGTCACCCATTGCAACATAAATCTCCCCGAACACGAGATTAATACCTCGTCTTTCTTTCATCCCCGTTTTGTTTGCCCATATTAGCTACCTTCTTTTACGAGCACTGGTTAACAAAAAATCCAAAATAACATGCGTCATCTGCAGCGGCCATTTGACCCACGTGATAATGCAGTCAGCCAATGGCAGATAACCTAATAATGGGTGTGATTTGAGAGTCGGCAAAACTGAGGAGCCCAAAATCCACCTCTCTCCCCCTCTCTCTCTTTCTCTCTCTCTTTCTCTCTTTGCCTCCTTATCTCTGTCAATCTCTCGATCTCTCTGTCTCGGTCTGTCGGCATATCCCTCTCTGTCTGTCTGTCTGTCTGTTTCTGTCTCTCTCAATGTAACGTAATTTGGGAGCTTTCTGGTCATTTACTCCAGGTCGAACAGTAGGAGGTGCAGGAGAAGGAATGGAAGGAAGAGGGGAAAACGGAAAAATGTTTTTCTGAGGTCGGCAAATAATATGTTTGAAATGTCGTTGACCAGACAGAAGTGCCTGTTTTGGGTACTGCAGATGTAAGGCGGAAAACCCAGAAAAAGAAAGTGATAAGTAGAAATCGATTTGAAAAGTATTAAGGCGTGAAACCAGAGAAAAAAACCCTTGACGAGTAACATTTGTCATAAGTCGAAATCGGTTTGAAAAGTGACGATTACAAAATTACAAGGGAAAAGTCAGATTAAGATGAGGTTGAGTTAAGTTAACCATTAAGTTGAGGAACGGTAAACCCAAGTGATCAGTAGAAATCGGTTCAGAAAGTAACGAGGGCTACCGAATGAGGATTGAAAACCAGGTTTTGAATGAGTTAGAGGAAATGCTCCTTGAGGTTCTGCTGCAAGGATCTCCCACGATTGAAAGAAGGAAGTGTTGAATCACAGGCAGAGTCGTCACTCAGACCTGTGAACCCCCGTTTTGCATTTGGAGTATTCTATAAGAAAACAACTTGGTGTATTTTTTGAAAAATGAGCGTACTCCACACAACATTTGAAACTCCATGATTCAAATATTGTTCACTGCCACGCGTCCGTCGCATCCTTCCTTAAGTTTACCAATACATTTAAAACAAATGCTTCTTTCCATGTTTACTGACAAAAACTGTAATCATGTGTCAAAATACTGGATCGGCTTCCGGATGCGCTTGTGAAGAAAAGTAGTCTGTGCATTTTTCTCGTCGTATTTATTTTCCACCGACCGAGAAAGAAAAAGAAATCGGTTTTGGGAGGAAGCGCGATTTTGTTTTATATTGTTCCGGAGGCCATTAGCTGAACAAATACTCCTGGATTTCCTCTTCTCAATTTTTTTCTTCTCTATTTTTACCATTTCTTTGGTTTTACGGAAGGCCCTCGCTCAATACAGAGACTACATAGATCCCATCCCAACTTCCATTCCAGCTGAACTGGAGAGAGAGAGAGAGAGAGAGAGAGAGAGAGAGAGAGAGAGAGAGAGAGAGAGAGAGAGACTTGAGAGAGAAAGAGAGAGAGACTAGAGAGAGGGACAGAGAGAGAGAGTGAGAGAGAGAGAGAGAAGAGAGAGAGAGCGACAGAGAGACAGAGAGAGAGAGAGAGAAAGAGAGAGAGAGAGAGAAAGAGAGCGAGAGAGAGAGAGAGAGCGAGAGCGAGAGAGAGAGCGAGAGAGGGAGAGAGAGCGAGAGAGAGAGAGAGAGAGAGAGAGAGAGAGAGAGAGAAGAGAGAGAAAGAGCGACAGAGAGAGAGAGAGAGAGAGAGAGAGAGAGAGGGGAGGAGAAAGAGAGAGGACAGAGAGAGAGAGAGAGAGAGAGAGAGAGAGAGAGAGAGAGAGAGAGAGAGAGAGGAGGAGGGAGAGAGAGAGAGGGGAGAGAGAGAGAGAGAGAGAGAGAGAGAGAGAGAGAGAGAGAGAGAGAGAGAGAGAGAGAGAGAAAGAAAGAGATAGAGAGATAGAGAGAGAGAGAAAGCGACAGATAGATAGAAAGACAGACACACACACAGACAGAGACAGAGACAGAGCGGTTCTTGTTCTGTAGGACGCAACGAAAACAAGGCGGGGAATTCACATGAGTCAAGCTCAAAATGGAGAAAGGAGCTGCTAGTATTTCTACTACAGCTAACGAGTTTAGCAGTACACCCCATCGTATCGGTGCGATTTATGAGCCAGTGGAGTGTAGGTGGTGACAAATACGGAGGTGGGGGAGGGGGAGAAGGGAGAGGAGGGGGGGGGGGGGGGGGAGAGAGAAGGAGGCCTGGGGGTCAAGAAGAAGACAGAGGAACAAGAGGAGGAAGACGACGAGGAAGGGAGAAAGGGGGGATGAAGTGTGAGAGATAGGTGGTCTCCCTTTCTGTCTGTCTGTCTGCCCGTCTGTCTGTCTTTCTGTCTGTCCGTCCGTCCGTCCGTCTGTCCGTCCGTCCGTCCGTCCGTCCGTCCGACCGTCAGTCCGTCCGTCCGTCCGTTCGTCTGTCTGTCTTTCGACCCATCGATCTATCTGTGTTTATGTGATCATTTGAAAGTCACGCCAAAAGACTTGTCTCGCAGACCACAGCAAATTACCATGCAATATTGACGTTTTGGTTTGACAATTTATATCAATAGTATGAAGATAATATGTACTTTTGCTGCATACACACTAGAAGCAATCCAGACAGTCTGCGACGCGTTCATGTGTAAATCGGAAAGTCGCGTCTGATTTTTTGAGCAAATAGAAAAAGGGAGACAAGCGACTATTACTTGAGACAAGCGTGAGCGAGAGTCATGAGAGTGGTACTACTTTCCAAACACGAATGATGAATAACAAGGGCAGACTACTCCCATTCCCAGAGTAATGAATACCAGAAGAAAGATAAATCTGACTCAAATGAAAAAGCATCAATTGGGAGTAGAAATAATTACCACAACGATCAGCAAAAGGAACTGAATTTTGATTTGATTTTCACGAAACGAGAGACGGACAGACATACAGACATAAAGACATACATACACACATACATACAGACAGAAAGACAGAAAGACAGAGCGACAGAGCGACAGACAGACAGACAGACAGACAGACAGACAGAAAAAAAGTCAATTCGTTCAAGTATAAGGTCGAATGCACTAAAAATCCAGGCCCCATCCCCATCCCACCCCCATCCCTCGGCTTGCCTCGGTAGAAAGTCGCAGTCTTCAAATAAGTCGAATGTTTTGGCCCCATTTTATACTTCTGTGCCGTACTCTGTCCGAGAGACTTGTACACTTATGACGCGAGAGGAAAGAGCAAAGTGGGTCGTTATGCGTGATCGACAAGGGAGCTAAACGCGTCTCTACAGATGAATATCTGGGTTGTCCCGCCTGAGAAATAACCGGGGAAACAAATTGTTGCAGGGTGAGGCGGGAAGGGTGAGGTCAGATTGCAATGTCTATGTCGAGACGAACAGTCGGCCATAAAGAAAGAAAGGAAAGAAGGAGAGGTGGGGGAGCACGGAGAAAGAACAGGAAAAGGAGATGGAGGAAGAGGAGGAGGAGGAGGAGAAGGAGGAAGAGGGGGAAGAAGAGGAGAAGGAGGAGGAGGAGGAAGAGGAGGAAGAGAAGAAAAAGGAGGAGGAGAAGAAGAAGAAGGAGGAGGAAGATGACGAGGATGAGGATGATGAGGAGGAAGAGGACTGGTTTGAAGTTCGCATCCTCGAAGAAGATAGAAGAAAACCGCTGATTTGAAGTTCTTGAAAGTGGATGGAAGAAACTGCATGGGTTTAAGTTTATAAAAGAGGATGGAAGAGAGAGAGAAAACTGCATTCGTCTACATTTTTTTCTGGTGGCCATGAGACAGAGCAAGGGTAAGACATGGGAATAGGACTGACCCTTCAGTAAATCTGAAGAGGCTGGGGGAGGGATGGGGTGGGGGGGGGGTATGGGGGAGAGGGAAGGGGCTTAGGTTGTTAGAGGAAGGATGGATAGACACGAACTGACATCTCCTCGTGTTTTTTGCGGGAATTGAAGATGGTAAGATGCACTAGAAATTGATGATTGTTTGTTCGACCGGGGCTGAAGATGTGTTGGGTGAATGTGTGTGTATGTGTGTATGTGTGTGTGTGTGTGTGTGTGTGTGTGTGTGTGTGTGTGTGTGTGTGTGTGTGTGTGTGTGTGTGCCTGTGTGTTTGCGCGTACGTGAAGGAAAGCGATCAAAGGTGGAAGAGGTGGTCTCTTTAAGACAGGTTTGACTGTACATGTATACGATTCTTCCTGACGAAAACGACGATGATCATCGATGATGGTGATGGTGATAACGATAATGACGATGATGATGGTGTGAGAACAAGGCACATGTCTCCACTCTCACCCCCAACCTCCTCCCCCATCTCCTTCGGCCTCCATTACCCAATCAGTGCACTTACCCTAACACCCCCTCGATAGCGCTGATGGGGTCTATGTCGACCAAAAGAGTGGGATTCCCTGTAGGTGGAGTTCCCGGAGAGGGATTCCCTGTATACAGGGAATACCACAGGATTTAGTTCCTGTAGCGTGTCGCTGATATCGCTGAAAGTCACGTGATGCTTGGCGACATCGGTAGAATTTGATGTTTTTCAATCTTTTTTCATATTTCTTAGAAATTCGAGAATGGTTTGCAAGTTTTATTGAAAACCTCCACCCTGCGGGATTCTCCAGGAACTCCACCTGCAGGGAATCCCACTCTTTTGGTCGACATAGACCCCATCAGCCTCAATAACTCTAACACTAACCCTAACACCCCCTCAATAGCCCCCTCCCCCACCCTATTCAGGCTTCATAACCCCACCATCACTGTCTTACACACACACACATACACACACACACACACACACACACACACACACACACACACACACACACACACACATCCATACAGAGAGAAAACCACCTTGCTCTAAAGATCAATCTACACGTCTTCCCTCGTTTCTCCGAACCCGCCTCCGAATCTCACGCGTATTTCGTATTTGATGAGCGCATTAGCTGGAGTCATTGCTCAGAAGAATTCGCCATTTGTGCGAACTCGTAAATCACCGGCGGACTACGAGCTTCCGACAGTTATGACGCCTATTCGCGTTCGCTGCGGTGAGGTTGTGTGTGTCCTTCCGCGTAGAGAATCGAAATCCGGACTACTTTTTGGGTTTGTTGTGATTTTAAGGTGTGTGTGGTGATGGGATGGATTGGGGTTTGGATGAGAGCTTGATGGCGGAGGCTTTAGAGTGAGGTGTGTGTGTGTGTGTGGGTGGGGGTGGTGGTGCTGTGTGTGTGTATGTGTTTGTGTGTGTGTGTGTGTGTGTGTGTGTGTGTGTGGGGGAATCTGTTTGTACAGTAGTGCCCATGTGTGTGTGTGTGTGTGTGTGTGTGTGTGTGTGTGTCTGTGGGGGGTAAGTCTGTTTGTTCAGTAGTGCCTCTGTGTGTGTGTGTGTGTGTGTGTGTGTGTGTGTGCTTGCGCGCGCGTGTTACTGCCTGTGTGTGCACGCGTGTGCGTGTGTGTGCGTCTGCGTGCGAGTGTAAGTTTATCTATGTTTGTGCAAATATCTTCCTCAGAACAGGAAATGTATTCTTATATTTTATCACACTTTTGTCCGTCAGGGTTCGCCTTCTTGCTGGCTCGTCTGCCTGCTATGCTGTTTGTCATCCTGTCCCTCTCAATCTCTGCGTTCACAGGCGTGTGCGTCAGTGACTGATGCATATTGGCTCACACTTTGGTAACACCAAAATTTACTGCTTCTGATAAAACACTCATTGCTTGCAAGAACTCTAAATCAGGTCTAAAGTTAGACCGCGTTGATTGGAACAGGTAGCAGGGCAAATGGCGGTAGGGGTAGGGCTGTAAAGGAATGCACTAGGAAGTTTGGTTGGAGTAAACGCCGCTGACATGTTTAGGAGGTGATTACTCTTATGACTGCCCAAGAAATTGGTGGCTAGAGAGAGAGAGAGAGAGAGAGAGAGAGAGAGAGAGAGAGAGAGAGAGAGAGAGAGAGAGAGAGAGAGAGAGAGAGAGAGAGAGAGAGAGAGAGAGAGAGAGACAAGACAAGACAAGACAAAATCTTTATTATCGAGGGTAATAGATAAGCAAGAATATTGCTTTTTTACATCCAGCCCTCGCCCTAATATAGGGTCAACAAGAACAGAAAACAATATAATCAAATAACTATCACATCAAACTTATAATACATTAGGCCAAAAAAAAAAATTGTCTGTTTCTGGTCACCCGACCGACCCTAAATTTCGGCGCCGACCCTAAACTTTTTTTTTCCAAACTCAAATTTTGTTGTTGTTGTTGTTGTGGTAAAGGACAGGGTGAGAAAATGAACAACAAAAACGTGTGAAAACGAAAGTCCGCTGACGATTTGTAAATGTGTTGAGTGTCTTGTCTCTATGTATAGTGAATCCAGTCTCTTTGCGCGATTTTTAAAGTTAGTTTTATTGGTCTACATTTGGGGTAAAAAAAATAAAAAATAAAAAAATCCCGACCTACCGACCCTATTTGTTTTAGCCATGTTACCAGAAACAGACAATTTTTTTTTTGGCCTTATATATATATATACAGATATAAATTAAAAAAAAAAAAAAAAAAGAATTGTCATGCTGCATTTTAAGTACAATTTCCAATAATAAATATGTCAATTTTTAACATATCTTAATTTAGATCTGCATATTATTATAATTTAGTTTAACATGCACATACATTTTAAATGAATTGTTGAACCATTCAGCACATGTTTATTTGCATTATGTGCGACATATAATTTTTTTTGAAGCTGTCTGTGTTTGTTTTATGCTTAAGAAAAATAGGAAGTGAGTTCCATAGGACCGCACCTGAATATAGAAGGCTTGATTTGAAAAGGTCAATACGTGGAGTCGGTGTGATGATTTTTAGTCTGTTATAGTTCAAAATAAAATTATCACGTAATGATAAAATAAAGAGAGAGAGAGAGAGAGAGAGAGAGAGAGAGAGAGAGAGAGAGAGAGAGAGAGAGAGAGAGAGAGAGAGAGAGAGAGAGAGAGAGAGAGAGAGAGAGAGAGAGAGTGCTTACTCATTTAATACAGTTCGACTTACCGTCTTAGATCTAGTCATGCTTTTTCATACGATCAGACCACCCCTCGCCTTGGTGAGCATTCCATATCAACACCCTGACTACTTGCCGAAATGAGTCGGCATTTTTATTGATGAATTCATGTCACAATATGCCTCTAGTGGCTTTTAGTTTTACGAAATTAATCCATGAAACAATAGTTTTATTTCCAAAGTGCACAGAGATCACAAAGGCTGTTGACTTTTGGTATCAGACCAAGTGGAGGAATAGTCTTATATCCCGAAGGCCCGGTAGCTCAGTTGGTGGAGCACTGGACTTGTGATCGGAAGGTCCCTGGTTCGAATTCGGGCCGGGACGGACAACTTTATGTGCAGACCTAGAGACGGAAGCCATGTCCCACCCCCGTGTCACCACAATGGCACGTAAAAGACCTCGGTCATTCTGCCATAAGTGCAGATGGTTGATACCACCTAAACACGCATACACTTGTGTATCTCTCCAAAAGCCGTGAGGGCGTAAAACTCGAATCATATAGCCCATATCTTGTCTTTAAGATGCGAAATATTTAGCCTGTGGGACAGAAAGCATTCTCTTTCCTTCTTAAATGCCTGCGTCAGATCTGACACGGTGAGCCGAAGAGTTTAAACGAGAAGGTATGTGCATTTAATAATCGTGTACGCTTTGGTAACATTTGGATACTTACAAAATAGGTGGTGTGATGAAATCACAAGGTACCAAATCGTCTGTAGCCATCTGTACGCTGTCCATTGGTCAAAA
>NW_027128600.1:0-17094 GCF_037325665.1 Littorina saxatilis
CACACACACACACACACACACACACACACAAACACACACACACACATGCACACACATACACACACACACACAAACACATACACACACATGCATGTATACACACACATACACACACACACACACACACACACACTCACACACACACATACACACACACACCGTTACCATTTAACTGACAAGTGCTGTCAGTGCAAGAACTGGTGTGCAGCATTCGCGTGTCGGCCGATGATCCTGGCACTGCGCATACAATTTAGAACAAATTGTCATATTATGTTAAAGGCATACTAACGCACTCCCGTGTTTACAAAGTGTAGTTTGCCCACAATCGATGTCAAACGCACCATAAGACCATATAATGACGATATGTCACCATGCGCAGACCATAATACATGCATTACAGCTTGTTCTAGCCTCTGAAAAAGTGAGGATGTCAACAAAGCCGCGGTGTTAGCTCCCTTGCATCAACGTTACATGTGTTGCCAAATCTATAAATAGGACCATCTAGATCAAAATAAAAATTAAAATATCTCAACATTTAAGGGCTCCTAGACCACAATATTTTGCAGGGAACTTAATTTAGTCTGTCTCCAGCTCTGGGTAAAACAATTAGCGTGTATATTCATCAGCTTTCTATGCCTTTAAGGCTCGTTTCTTAACAAACATGCAACGTGGCTTTTTTTGTTCTGAACAGAACGATCCGTTGAACCCTCATATCCTTGTTGTGCGTACTGAATTGAATTGTGTTTGTTTGATCGATTTTGTTTCCCTTATCAATTTATGATTGTGTTTGTGTCTTTGACAATAACATGCACGTTATAGGGTTTTGGTATTTGATTTGAAGTTTTTGGAATACGCGTTGTATTTTCCTAAATGAATAAAATACGTAGTTTGGAAGGCATTGCTTTTAAAGCTTTATTAACAAACATAGGAAGTATGCTCAATGGTCAACTAGAATTTGTAAAGCCATTGACGTGTATTGAAAAAAAAAATGAACGAGATCAATACCAAACAAACATATTATTAAATACATGTTATGCTGCCTTTGCTTTTTGTTTTACTTTGTATTTGTTGCCCCGAAGAAGAAACCTCCATAGGCGAACATGTGTCTCATCTGTGCATACATGTGCTGTCCTTGTGTTCGTAAGTACATTTTTTTTATTTTTTTTCAACTTTGTATATCTCACCCACAGTCATCTTGTTGTTTGAAAAATAAAGTTGAATACAATATTCACTCACATAGCAGTAACTGCACTTGTATTTCATCATACAGCTCCTGCTCCTCTACCCTCCCTGGCAAGGCGCAGCGGTACGTCGTCCCTCGCGACTCTGACGTCACTTTCACGTGCAGCGCGCGCCGTGACGTCACCCGACAACCGGCCTCGTGATGGTACACAGCCTCGTTTTGACGCTCGACGATCTGGAAATTGCGCATGTTGGGTTTCTTAAAGTACCAGAGGAATTCCTGGGGAGGTATGCCAGCTTCCGCTTCACACAAAACGCTCAGCGTGGTGTTGAGGGTCCAGGAATGGTGCTTGTATGTCACTTGAGGGGTGCCCGGTGGCTCTGCGGATAAAACAAAAAATGTGCATACGATAAGGGATGTTATTGTCCTGAATACATTTGCTATGAATAGGATTGACATTCGTTTTAGCATCTTTCGGAAAGAACATAAAAATAGAGGGCAAAGAGAGAGCGAGAGAGAGAGAGAGAGAGAGAGAGAGAGAGAGAGAGAGAGAGAGAGAGAGAGAGAGAGAGAGAGAGAGAGAGAGAGAGAGAGAGACAGACAGACAGACAAACAGAGAGAGAGATAGAGACATACAGAGAGACAGAGACAGAGAGAGACAGAGAGAGACAGACAGACAGACAGACAGAAAGAGAAAGAGACAAAAATAGACAGAGAGAGAGACAGAGAGAAAGAAATAAAGAAACAGACAGAGAGAGAGAGAGACACACACAGACACAGAGAGACAAAGAGAGACAGAGACAGAAACAGAGACAGACAGACAGACATACCGACAGAGAAAGACAGAGAGACAGACAGAGAGACAGACAGAGAGACAGACAGAGACAGAGCCAGAGACAGAGACATAACGACAGAGAGATGGAGGATGGCGCATGTGTTTACAGGTCCTTTTCGAGTAATTTAAAGCATACAAATGTGTGACCCTCCACCACGAAATGAGTCGCATGTCACCTCGCGCGGTTCTGCGCTAGGCTTAATATAAGTCCGGGGAGTGTCTGGTAACAGTGTGAGGGTCACCTTAGTCACAGGCTTATTAACTCAAACGGTTTTCACCACTGGATAGAGCATACACAACTCTTTAGGAAAATGTACAAATATGAAAATCATGCAAAGGTGACATGCGACTCATTCCGTGGTGGAGGGTCACATTTGAGAAAGTACTATAACTGGCTACGTGCACAGTATTGTAAGGATGTCTTGACAATATATAGTCAGCGCTAATAAAGAAAAATTTACAAAGATTAAATGAAGAACGTCTGAAATGAGGAGCAACATGTCAGCAAATTATGGGAGATAACCTCTCATTACATTTAATCAAGTTTTGACTAAATGTGTTAACATAGAGGGGAAATCGAGACGAGGGTCGTGATGTATGTGTGTGTGTGTGTGTGTGTGTGTGTGTGTGTGTGTGTGTGTGTGTGTGTGTGTGTGTGTGTGTGTGTGTGTGTGTGTGTGTGTGTGTGTGTGTGTGTGTGTGTGTGTGTGTGTGTGTGTGTGTGTGTGTGTGTGTGTGTGTGTCTGTGCGTGTGTGTGTGTAGAGCGATTCAGACTAAACTACTGGACCAATCTTTATGACATTTTACATGAGAGTTCCTGGGAATGATATCCCTGGATGTTTTTTTCTTTTTTTCGATGAATGTCTTTTATAACGTCATATCCGGCTTTTTGTAAAAGTTGAGGCGGCACTGTCACACCCTCATTTTTCAATCAAATTGATTGACATTTTGGCCAAGCAATCTTCGACGAAGGTCGGACTTCGGTATTGCATTTTAGCTTGGTGGCTTAAAATTTAATTAATGACTTTGGTCATTAAAAATCTGAAAATTGTTAAAAAAAATAAAAACATAATAAAACGATCCAAAATTACGTTCATCTTATTATTCATGCTATCTGTGAAATTGAAATAAAGAAACGTTAGGTAACAAAAGGAGAAATGATGACTAAAGAAAATATAGGACAAAATGTATAAAAAAAAAAAATAGGTGGAGAGAGAGAAGATAGAACGAGAGGAGACAGTGAGAGAGAGAGGAAGAGAGAGAGAGAGAGAGAGAGAGAGAGAGAGAGAGAGAGAGAGAGAGAGAGAGAGAGAGAGAGAGAGAGAGAGAGAGATTGGCAGACTGTGGGAGAGAGAGACCGACAGAGTATGGGGGAGAGGAGAGAGAGAGAGAGAGAGAGAGAGAGAGAGAGAGAGAGAGAGAGAGAGAGAGAGAGAGAGAGAGAGAGAGAGAGAGAGAGAGAGAGAGAGAGAGAGAGAGAGAGAGAGAGAGAGCAAAAAAGAGGAACAAATAAGAAGACAGAAGAATCCGAAGAACAAAATTCAGAAAAAAAACAGAAAGTCGCAGAGAAAGAAAGTGGATGCAGAGAAAGACAGACTAGGGAGTGATTGAGAGAGAGAGAGAGATAGAGAGAGAGAGAGAGAGAGAGAGAGAGAGAGAGAGAGAGAGAGAGAGAGAGAGAGAGAGAGAGAGAGAGAGAGAGAGAGAGAGAGAGAGAGAGAGAGAGAGAGGGTAAATGTAAATAAAAGAAAATAAAAACAAATTGTCCATGATCTGTTTACTGTCCATTGAGTGTGAAGCTGAGAGAAAGAGTGAGACTGAAGGAAAACAATAATAATTTAATAAGAATTAAAATGATAATAAAAAAAATAAAAAAAATAGAAAACTTCCGATATAAAAAAACAACAAAAAAACGCACGCACATGTGTGATTAACAATGTCTGATCTCCTAAAAAAAAACAACGATACAATTGTCCAGGATTACAGCAAACGCAAAAGCAAGATGCATCACGTGGTGCTGCTTATGTTTGTTATAGTTGAGTGCGCACCAGAAGACAATAATTACGTCGGCGTTCTTGTGTCTGTTTGGGTTTGGCAACAATATAGTTCTGGATTTTAGGACATTAGCATTCTATCTGGGTTTGTTATTGTTGGTTCTTTTTCAATGTATCATCACAAGAGAAGAAACACGTGTATTGAATATGGGCGTATGCACACGATAGTGGTACCGGCACGGTTGGCCTAGTGGTAAGGCGTCCGCCCCGTGATCTGGAGGTCGTGGGTTCGAACCCCGGCCGGGTCATACCTAAGACTTTAAAAATGGCAATCTAGTGGCTGCTCCGCCTGGCGTCTGGCATTATGGGGTTAGTGCTAGGACTGGTTGGTCCGGTGTCAGAATAATGTGACTGGGTGAGACATGAAGCCTGTGCTGCGACTTCTGTCTTGTGTGTGGCGCACGTTATATGTCAAAGCAGCACCGCCCTGATATGGCCCTTCGTGGTCGGCTGGGCGTTAAGCAAAAAACAAAAAAAAACAAAACACAAAAAAACACGATAGTGTTTGTCATTGCTGCCCACGACGTGCCTCCCACAACACAAACCTTCTGTCAATGCTGATGTTTACCCCTCTGTGTCCCTGTCCTCCCACTGAAGCATTATTTACGAAAGCCAATGACAGATATGTTCGTTCAGATCATTTCTCCCGTAAACAGTGATGTGAACCACAGCAGCTTTAGCCAGTCTTTGTCATGATAAGATATATTCTGCTACTTGGTTAACTACTATGCAACAGCCCAACTACTCTCAGCGGACAGCAGTAATTTGTTTTGGAATTAGTGTTGCAGAGTAAGATGACTGTGTCCGTTGACATACATTGTGATCAGGAAAGAAAAACAGTGAGGCTGTAAGCTGTTGAGGTATGTCCAGGTAAAAACAGGTTCATATCCCAGATGAAACCCTAGACCGACTAATACACGATACACGATAGTTTACACGATGCCGTACACCTTACTGAAGGCCCTTAATTTTGAGAAGACAAAAAAACAAGGTATAAGTCATCTGCAGCTTGCCTGCGCATTCTGTCTAATGAAATGTCGCCGTACACATGTGTCATGACACTATCGTTATTGTCCCTTAATTAACGTTCTTTAGTCCTAATGTATATCTAAAACCGCACGGGGAAACATGAGGTTGGCCAATACTAAAAGCAGGACACTAGCACACTAATGCTGCAATGCGTTTACGTCATTGAGACATATCAGAGTGAAGTTTATGGGTAGAGGTCACATGCCGAGTCTCAGTGAATATATACAAAACAACTGGTTAGGGAAGCAACATTATTGTGTAGTACATAACTTCCAGGGAATTCGTTTGGCGTCGGTACTTGCGGACGAGCCAAACCTTATTATTAATCGCAAAAAACCGTTGTCGTCCATTCGGCAGAATATGCACCGACCGTTGAAGCCAATGCTAACACATACTGCTTAAAGTGTGTACACATTTTGGACCTACTGACGGCCAATCTTACAAATTATCCTAAGAAAATAAATCTAAGCAACATCCCTTTTATAATGAAAATTCGCAGCAAGACTACAATATAGGTCCAATTCATTCTTCTTACTCGGCGTGACGTTATCAAATGGATCGGCTAGCTTTAGCCCTAAGGGGCACAACTCCGCTCATACTCTCTTCGCGCCGCCATATTGGATGCCGTCTTTGTTAGTTTTCTTCATTGCACTCTTGTTCTTTTTGCGTATTTCACTGTGTATGCAGACAGGGAAAGGCGCGAGCGCCGTAACCAACAGCGAAAACGGCCACACGACCACTCAGCGAACCGAAACAGAATCCCTAAGCTGCCTAAACGACAATAGTCAATCTATTGTCCCGAACCTACAACCCGGTCTGCCCTCGGGCGGACCACCCTCATCTTCCAAAAAGGGATGAATTGTCTCGTTGCTAAACCAAACAAACAACTATTACACCCTCCCTCCAATGAACCTGTACGCATAGTACACATACGGGGAATATAACCCGTTAATATACGACCACAGTACATTTAGTACAATACATCCTAGTACACACCATGGAGGAAAAATCCCACCATAAATCATACATAAATGATTATCTTTATTGTTTTTCTTCTTGTGAATAAACACAAGAAAGAAATGGGCTGAACAAACAAATACACGAATCACCGAGCCTTATATAAGCCTCAGTCACTGTGAGGACATTTGGGTAATAAACCACCAGTACGTGCAAGTACATCCTAAAAAGGGAAATGAATAATAGTCATCTATAAATGATTATTCTCAATTGAGAATCAAAATAATGAGGATATGGGTTTGAATAGTTGTCCCCTGACGAGGCTACCTTTCAGTTTCCCCAGAACACCTCTCTAAAACCACAAAGAAGCTATCCTAGCAATTTGAAACTGTTAGGAAACGCTACCGTTGCTGAGCTTTGGTTCAGTTTTGCGTGTTACATGTAGTTGACTTATTTGTTCTTTGTAGGAAAGTACCGATATTATATTTTGTAAACACAATATTTATGTTTTGACGAGAATGCAGATGAACTTTCTAGTCCTGTCAAAACAAGTTGTTTACCACGCGTTTTTACTCGTGGGTTCGTGGCGTTCGTTCGGATTAAGTGCGTCGGCGCTTTGATGTACGTCATTGAGAATGTCGCTAGTTTAGTCCATGCACGGCTCGCATAATGTAGTGGTATCATGTTCGGTCTGGAATATTCTCGAGATTGAGTATTTACTATATATGCCAGCGCGATTTGTATGTAAAAAAAGCTTCTATTTGAGTTCTGCTACGATGTGCAGTTGTATGTATGTAATGCTAAATAAATCCTCGAACTCAATTTGACGAGTTGTTTTCTGCTGCTGCGAAGACGGGCGACGTAGAATAAAAGAACACAACTATACGACGTTTGAGAATTTGTGGCAATCTCAAATGTCGTGTAACAATTGGGGGCCAAGCCAAGGATCTACGTTTAACGCCAAGGGTTTTCCAGCAACAAAGACAGTCAAGACAGTCACAGGAGGTAGCCATCAATCGGGTGTATCCTGAGGGATCAGTATTGAGACTACGGAACCGTGGATTCGGTGTGACTGGTGAAGAGTTTGGTAATCGCCGCAGCTCGGTACGGTGAGCGACGCCGGAGTGTATCGGGATTACAGAGGTAAGCTGCCGTTTGGACGAGACGGACTTCGTCGCGGAGCTAATGCATTAATACTACGAAATACGACTGAGGTACGTCGTGTACGTATCGTGAGCAGAGTGCGCCGTCACGTTAGACGAGGAGGGTGGCAGCCTGCGTCTACGAAGGTGAACAGCGACGAGAGAAGCATCGGAGGTGCAGTAGAGACTGTGTTCTTTTAGAAGACTACATTCGTCTACGTTCGTGGCTGTGAAAGAATACAGACGAACGCACCGGAAAAGACCAGAATGGCTGAGTTCTGGGCAAAATGAGTTGAACTGGGACTGAAAGGCAAGCAGCTGACGGAGTTCGTCGAGTCCCAGACACGACTGCTGGCGCAGCGTGAAGAAAGACAAGCGCAGCGTGAGCGTGAAGAAAGACAAGCGCAGCGTGAAGAAAAAGAAAGACAAGCGCAGCGTGAAGAAAGACAAGCGCAGCGTGAAGATAAAGAAAGACAAGCGCAGCGTGAAGAAAGAGAAAGAGAAGCACAGCGTGAAGAAAGGCAAATTGAGCTGAAACGCTTAGAGCTCCAAATAAAAATGGAGATGAAGCGCTTAGAGCTTCAGACAAAAATGGTGCGTGTTCAAAATCAGCACGAGGCACCACGCCAAAGAGATAACCAGCAGCAAATGCTACACAGGGCATCGAAACTTCCAGCATTCACTGACGGGAAGGACCAGATCGATACTCCAGACTTCACCGGAGAAGTTGAGGCCGTCTGCCTGAAGAAGCCCTTGTACGATGTATTAATTGGGAACATTGGGGGTGCGAGACGTCCTGATGACCCTGATGTCGAATGGAGAATGGGCGCAGCTCAGCCTGCTGTTGAGGAGGAAGACCCACTGCCATTCGCGAATGAAGATATCAGCGAACTGTTACGAGATGACAGAGCAACTGTGCATCGCCGCGACCAGCCGCAGGTTGTAAGCGCTGTGACGACCAGAGCCCAGGCGAAGAAGGACAAAACAACTACGCCACTCAGGGTTACCAACAGTTCTGCAACTGCTGTCGTGGACAGGGATCAGCTGATTCAGCTACAGGAAGCTGATTCGACCTTAACAAAGTACAGGAGTCGTCCTGTCAAGGAGATGACTAAGGGCGAAGGCACTGTGCAATTTGAAGTAAAGGCCAAGATCCTGTACAGAGTGTTCCAGCACGCGAGAGTCAACGGTGGGAAGCCATTACGTCAAGTTCTGGTGCCTCAACCACTTAGGCGCCAGGTGATGGAGGTGGCCCACGACTCTATTATGGGAGGTCACCTGGGGGTCAAGAAGACATCGGACAGAATCCAGGCTGCGTTTTACTGGCCAGGACTGCATGCAGATGTGACTCGATTCTGCCGATCGTGCGATATTTGCCAGAAAACCATACCTCGAGGAAGGGTCCCGAAAGTGCCGTTGCAGAAGATGCCTTTGATCGACCGACCTTTCAAGAGGGTGGCCATTGACCTCATCGGCGAGATAAAACCGCCAAGTGAAGCGGGTCATCGTTGGGTACTGACCCTGGTAGACTATGCAACCAGGTACCCAGAAGCCGTGCCTCTGAAGAAAATTGACACCGAGACTGTTGCCGAGGCACTTGTGGACATTTTCAGCAGAATTGGGGTTCCTGAAGAGATCCTCACAGACCTGGGGACACAGTTTGTCTCTGAATGTATGGAAGAGGTCAACAGGTTGCTGAGCATTCGTCACTTGACTACGACACCCTATCACCCGATGTGCAATGGGCTGGTAGAAAAATTCAATGCGACGCTGAAGTCCACGCTGAAGAAACTATGCAGTGAGCAGCCAAGGCAGTGGCATCGCTACATCAATGCCTTGCTATTTGCATACAGGGAGGTGCCACAAGAGTCCACTGGATTCTCCCCGTTCGAGCTGATGTACGGGCGGACCGTGAGAGGTCCGATGCAAATACTAAAGGAATTGTGGACGAAAGATGTGGACACACCTGAAGTGAAGAACAGTTACCAGTACGTGTTCGAGTTGCGAGAGAAACTGGAGGAGACTCTCGAGATTGCGAGAGAAAACTTGAGAAAGTCTCAGGATAGTGGAAAGCACTACTACGACCGCAAAGCCGTAAACAGGAAGTTTACACCAGGTAACAAAGTGCTGATACTGCTTCCCACTGATCACAACAAACTACTGATGCAGTGGAAAGGCCCATACGAGGTTGAGGCCGTGGTAGGGATCAACGACTACAAGGTGAATGTCGGCAAGAAGTCCAAGATCTACCACGCTAACCTCCTGAAACTGTATGTGGAGAGACCTCCGGAAGCAGTACAGGTCGCAGCAAGTGTGGAAGAACCAGCCGAACTAGACGAGTTCGACGGTGAGGAACTACTGGAGTTGGGAGACCTCCACAAGAAAGAGGGAGTGGATGACGTCAAGCTAGGACCTGACCTGACAGAAGATCAGCAGAAGGAGCTGCATGATTTTATGGGCGACTTCACCCATAGGTTATGTGATGTTCCAGGCTCTACGTCCTTGGTCGAACATGAAGTCCACCTCACATCTGACGTTCCTGTTCGCTCAAAACCATACCCTATCCCGTTTCAGGCTCGGGAATCCTTGAAGAAGGACATCGACAATATGTTGAAGATGGGGGTCATCCGTGAATCATCATATCATCCCCTTACTCATCTCCCGTTGTTGTTGTCAAGAAGAAAGACGGTACAAACAGGGTATGCATTGACTTCAGGAAAGTGAATAAGATCACCGTGTTTGACCCTGAACCAATGCCGACGGCGGCTGATCTGTTCCGACGGTTGACTGGCAGTAAGATCTTCTCAAAGATCGATCTCAGCAAGGGATATTGGCAGATTCCTGTGCGCGAAGAGGACATACCAAAGACCGCCTTTGCAACTCCAGACGGAACGTATGAGTGCCTGCGGATGCCTTTTGGCATGGTGAACAGTGGTGCTACCCTTAAGAGGGGAATGCGAAAAATGCTCAAAGGAATGAAGAATGTTGTGTACTACTGGGATGATCTGCTAGTCCACACGGAGACCTTCGCAGAGCATCTGGAGACTTTGAGGGAACTGTTTTCCCGCCTGACAAAAGCCAATCTGACCGTGAGACCCAGCAAGTGCATTTTGGGGACCGACAACGTTGACTTCATAGGTCATTCACTGAAGGAAGGTCAAAAGGGGCTTTTGTTGGAAAACGTCACCAAGATCCTCAATGCGCCACGTCCTGAAACCAAGAAGCAGGTGCGATCCTTCCTTGGATTGGCTGGGTACTACAGAGAGTTTATTCCAAACTTCGCCGCCATAACGGCGCCTTTGTCGGACATGACCCGAAAAGGATGCCCCAACCGAATACTCTGGGGACCAGCTCAGGAGAAGGCATACCAGACCGTGCGCGACCTGATGTCACGAGACCCGGTGCTACGCCTTCCTGATACTGCCAAAGAGTTCATCTTGCGTACAGACGCATCGGACGAAGGGATCGGCGCCATGCTGATGCAAGAGCATGGAGGTAAACCGTTTCCGGTCAGCTATGCCAGCAAGAAGCTGTCAGGAGCCGAGAAGAACTACTCGACCATGGAGAAAGAGTGTTTAGCCATCGTGTGGGGAATCAAGAAATGTGAACTCTACCTCCAAGGGGTGAAATTCGTGCTTCAGACTGATCACAACCCCCTCACCTACCTGAACTCTGCAAAGTTCGTGAATAATCGTATCATGAGGTGGGTGATGTACTTGCAGAACTTTGATATGCGAGTGGAATCGATCAAGGGTTCAGACAATGTTGGAGCAGATTTTCTCAGCCGAGTATGTGATTAAAACTGTGTTCATTCTCCAACAGACTAATGTACATACCTGGATTTCAATCTGTTATGTATACATAATATGTGTACGGGTAGCGTTTCAATGATTGAAAGAAATTAGGTAAATTTCTTCTGGTGTTGGGGGTAATGTTAGGAAACGCTACCGTTGCTGAGCTTTGGTTCAGTTTTGCGTGTTACATGTAGTTGACTTATTTGTTCTTTGTAGGAAAGTACCGATATTATATTTTGTAAACACAATATTTATGTTTTGACGAGAATGCAGATGAACTTTCTAGTCCTGTCAAAACAAGTTGTTTACCACGCGTTTTTACTCGTGGGTTCGTGGCGTTCGTTCGGATTAAGTGCGTCGGCGCTTTGATGTACGTCATTGAGAATGTCGCTAGTTTAGTCCATGCACGGCTCGCATAATGTAGTGGTATCATGTTCGGTCTGGAATATTCTCGAGATTGAGTATTTACTATATATGCCAGCGCGATTTGTATGTAAAAAAAGCTTCTATTTGAGTTCTGCTACGATGTGCAGTTGTATGTATGTAATGCTAAATAAATCCTCGAACTCAATTTGACGAGTTGTTTTCTGCTGCTGCGAAGACGGGCGACGTAGAATAAAAGAACACAACTATACGACGTTTGAGAATTTGTGGCAATCTCAAATGTCGTGTAACAGAAACTGTAAATATTGCCGAAAAGTACTACAATTGGGAGAGGTACTGCATTTGCCGGGTTTGGCAGACCCTTGATTTTTACCCCCTATGCCACACAACGTGTCATTTTCACTTTTGTCGAGTCGCCACCCAACGCTCAAGCACTGTCAGAGATCGTGCAAGGCATCCAACATGGCGGCGGATGACCAATTCCAGAGAGTTACGACCCGTGATTCTCATACCGCGCGCGCCGAGTAGAAATGCTGTTGATAACTTGAGTTTCTGCAATGGGCCTATACGTATATATAACTCTGCCATGATTTTTAAGCGTATTAAAACAGATGGACACGTGTGTTTGGCTCACGAAAGTGGAGTGCAACTCTTCCATAACGCTGGAACATCCTGACAGAGTGATTTCCAAACGCCGTCAATTTCTAAGACTCCACGATGACAAACACACTCACGTTTGATAATCAGCAGGGTGCTGGCAGTCGGATCTCCAAAGGCGGTCACAGCCCGGCACTGGTATCGCCCCCTGTCGTCACACTTGAGTGGCGAAATAACCAGGCTGAACTCCACCAGGGCCGTCTGCACCGTAATCAGCGGCTGAATGCGCATGCGCAACGATTTCCGGATTTCCGGATTCCAGTCGGGTACCTTGATTGAAAAGAGAAATCGAAGGATGATTGTGTGTTTGTAAATCTGTTTGACGAGAAGATTGTGTTTGTGAGTTTAGGGTGTTTGTGATTGCGAAGAGAGGGCTTGGCGTGCTGTAATTGTTGGCTTGAAGTGGATGATATAAGAGCGGTACTGGTTTTGTGAAGGAGTGTGTGTGTGTGTGTGTGTGTGTGTGTGTGTGTGTGTGTGTGTGTGTGTGTGTGTGTGTGTGCGTGTGTGTGTGTGTGTGTGTGTGTGTGTGTGTGTGTGTCTGTGTGTGTGTGTTTGTGTGTGTGTGCGTGTGTGTTGTTGGGTTATAGAAACACGAAAATACCTTGCATGCTTCCCCCGAAATCGGCGTATGCTGCCTGAATGGCGAGGTAAAAACCTACACGTACAAATCCACTCGTGCAAAAAACATGTGTGAACGTGGGGTTTTTAGCCCACGTGTGAGTGTGTGTGTGTGTGTGTGTGTGTGTGTGTGTGTGTGTGTGTGTGTGTGTGTGTGTGTGTGTGTGTGTGTGTGCGTGCGTGCGTGCGTGTGTGTGTGTGTGTGTGTGTGTGTGTGTGTGTGTGTGTCTTTGCGTGTCTATATGACTCTCTATGTGTCTCTGTTTCTTAGTGTGTCTTTGTGTGTCTGTTTCTGTTACTGTTTCTTTATGAGAATGCCTTGTCTGTGTCTGTATGGCTATCGATGTATGTATGCGCCTGTGTGATCCTGTCTCTTTATATTCATGTTATGTGTATTGATAGGTATTCGCCAGTATGCACGTGCTTGTCTGTCTGTTTGTATTTATTATCTGACAAGCAAAGTACCGGAAACAAGCTGACAAAACAGAGATACAACTGCAGAAATTTTAATCATAAAGTTAGAGATATAGGGCCTAAATAAGTTGTACTGCCAACATGAGTATCGATAACATGATTGTCATGGCTGACTTAAACATGTCGGGAGCAAAGTGTTTTACAAGCAATAGATACATCTTACACAGTATTACACTTATTTTAGTGTACTTATTCGTATACTATGTGTTCCTGGAATTTTCAGTCATAAATTAAGTTTAGCCGTGACCTGCAAGTTTGTTGTTGTTAAAGAACAAGAGAGAGATGGATGGATATTGTTTGGAACAGTTGGATAGCAGGACAGATGAGCAAGCATACGGACGTTCAGACAAACACACGTGTGAGTTGATGAATAGTGTGTTACATAGGCGGACAGGTGAACGGACTACCGAACACACAACCATACAGGCAGACAGACGATGAGACGGATGGACAGTTGGGTGTGCATGTGTGTGCATTGTCACCATTTGTCCAGACGGCAGGCTGACGAGCAAGGTATCGGTGCCGTTGTCATGGAGACGCGTCCAGGCGATGACGTACCAACGCTCCTTGGTCTCCAGGCGACACTGCAAGGTCACCGTCTGCCCAAGGTCAGCCTCTGTTGTCTTGGGAACGGTCAGCTGACCTGCAACAATCAACACGGTGAAACTGTCTGTTGTTATTTCAGCTACGAAGATAAACACATAGTAATGACAGTAATCGTAAGGACATACGACATAAAAAATGCAAAACAATACAAAACAAATAAGCACGCAAGAAAGCAAACAACCAATCAAACAAACACACACACACAAACAAAACACAACAAAGAAAGAAAGAAAGAAAGAAACAACCAAACAGACACAAACACATATAAAAACACAAACAGACAAACACACAAACAAGCATGCACACACACACAGATACACAAGAACAAACAAAAAGACCACTACGTCTCTCCTTGAACCTATATTTCAAAATGAAATCTTTACCCTCAATGCAAATAGACGTCAAAATGTGAAAACAACGGCATCAAGTTAAAGTTATGCCTACTGGTAACAATATATATATATATATATCACGTTTTTATAATGAAATGTGTCTCGGTGACCTGGGCTAATGGGTAGTGGGACATTTCTTGTTAGGTCACCGCCAGGTTGTGCATGTGTCGTTATCGTATATCATTAAAACGTAATTTACTTCTCGCAGACATTATGGCTTTGTACCTTAAGTGTGAAAGAAAGTGAGTGATAAAATATGTCCCCAAACTATTCCTTGTGTGGCCCCAAATTTATATTTTAATGGGTATTATATGCTACCCTACATGCTATCTAAATAACATCACGTTTAAAACTAAGGGTTAGAGTGACAGACCCAAATGTAAAAGTGTTAAACATGGAGACTACCGTGTGAAATGTGAAAGGAAACACACTTGCATTGGTTGCGCATAGCGAACTCGGTAGAATGGACATTAAAAAACAAATATAAAAATAAAAAAAATAATTAAAAAAATCCAACATACGCGTATCCACAGCAGGGTTTGACATGAACAAATAGCACTCTTCTATTTAGACATATACCATGAATCAACAACCTAGCCCTATCTGTGCAGAAGAGGGAATTCTGCTGAATTCATCTTGAAGGTTAACGTAGGTGTTATATACTCACGATATAAATTCAACGGACAAAGCAAATTAACAAAGTACGACAGCAATGCATGCATTTCAAAAGCAATTCTGAAAGGTAGGGATTTCTTTCTTATCGGTATCCCATGATCTTACGAAAGTGTGGATTTACCGGGCTTGCAACTCTCTGCAACATCCAGATGTGATAAATAAACGTCTTATATATTGCTTTTGACAAAGAAACACAACAACACCAACATACAGCATTTCATCAGTCCATTTGTTTTCAGACATAAGAGACAAAACGTATTCTCTGAGTGTGGATAATGTCAAGGATTTATATGCACTCACAAAGGATTCGTGCAAGGCTGAAGGAATTATATCCTTTACCTAGTTTTGTATGTGTGTTTTTTAACTGTTGTTTTCGAGCATTCATTTTACCTGTTTCCCCTTAGTGTTCCCCTCTGCATCTGTTTGATTGCTTTGTGTGTTGGTTGGTTAATTTACTTGTGAATATTTTCTAAGCTCCTTCATTTCAAAGGACATTATATAATCTTACTCGCCCGGCGAACTTCTCGTCACCTCAGAGCAAAAGCGCAGAAGGATTTAGACAGCTCCCTGTGTGCACAGGTGAATAATTATTCCATTATTACGCACACGCAGTTGCAGTAAATATCTGCAGTTAATGTTTCATGAGTGTCAGTTTTGCACTGGAAACCCACAATGCAATCATTTAAGTCGGCGACACACAGACACGCACTTCCCGTCGCTCATGACCGGCTTTTTCAGGTGCAGAAATATGGTATACTTCACCACAAAAGCTGGTCGAATAGTTTCTTAAATACTACTTGGGGTTTATCAACAAAACAAGCAAAAAAGTGTCGATGTAGAATAGCTCATTTGATAGATTTTTGAAGTTAGGAAATGAAAATGCTCCAATTTGCTTTTTTTCTGAAAAGAGATCTTAAATATGCAACCGTGATTCAAAAGAAATCAAAGTGGGTAGTAATGAGGCGCTAAAGGAGAGAGAGAGAGAGAGAGAGAGAGAGAGAGAGAGAGAGAGAGAGAGAGAGAGAGAGAGAGAGAGAGAGAGAGAGAGGGAGAGAGAGAGAAAAAAAAAGAGAGAGAGGGGGGCACACATACACACACGCACAATCACACACACACCTACACACACACACACACACACACACACACACACACACACACCCCCACACACACACACATACACACACACACACACACATACATACACACACACACATACACACACACACACACACATACCCCCCACACACACACTACGCCCTTTAGCCTTCAATCCACCCATCTAAGTCAAGCCTTAACCTGTGAACCATTTAGATGTTTGCATTTCGATTTTCCGTACCAGCCTTTGAGCGAGGCCAAAGTGGAAGTTGATTATACTTTCATTCACAAAAGTGGCGCTAGCCGTCGCGGAGGCAATTTGACGAAATGTGTTGGTTGTGGTGCCAAGCCCACCTGGGTCTTCAAATCAATACTAACGGTGATCATCGGCACAACACATAATCTCCAATACTGCCCTCCTATGAATAAGGTTGTTGACTGTGTTCGTGTATGTGTGTGGGGTGGGGGTGGGGGTGTGTGAGAGGGGGTGGGTGGCTGGTGGGTGGATGTGTGTGTGTATGTGTGTGTGTGTGTGTGTGTGTGTGTGTGTGTGTCTGTGTGTGTGTCTGTGTCCGTGTGTGTGTGTGTGTGTGTGTGTGTGTGTGTGTGTGTGCGTGGGGTGGGGTGTGTTTGTGTGTTTGTGCGTGTGTGTGTTCATAGGGCCTTGACTAAGGAGGGATCGAGTTTAGTTTGCATCGCGTTCGTGTGCACTGGAATATTGACTGTTTTTATAACCGACTACTTGAACAGTTTATTCAGAAATCAAAAGAAAATAAATCGTCAGTTTGCAAGACCCTCTTGTATCTGTCTGTGTGCTATTGTCATTCTGTACGTGTCTGACCATCTCTTTGCCCGGGTTTTAAAGCAAAATTCCAACACAATGCATGTCGAAAGATGCATTTTGACAGACCGGTGCGGGGCAAAGGGATCACTTGCGGGAGCCGTTTTTAATTTGAGTAACTCAGCGCTAAAACGACTATTTCAAGGTATTCCTGCATGGTGTGTGGTCACAAATTTACACCCCCCCCCTTAACTGTATAGCTTTTGGGGCGTTGAAAGACAATTTCTTGTTGGACATTATCACTTTAACTTAGTGACAACAAGATATTGAAATAGCTCGAAACTGACCCCTAGACAAGGTGTACGGTTTTATGTGACAGAATAACATTTCAAATCTTTGAAGTAGCCTACAGTT
>NW_027128601.1:0-2500 GCF_037325665.1 Littorina saxatilis
AAAAGTGAAAGGTGCGTACCTAAGAGAACAGACGTGAGTAGCCTCTGCCGTCTCGATGTTGGGCAGTTTGTCGATGCCCAGGTCCAGGGAGGCGTAGGAGTCGACGCTGTCCATGCTGATGCTGGATGCTCGACTGCTGCTGCTCCCCGTCTTCCGCGAGTTGGTCCGCCGCAACACCGTGAGGGAACCTGTTCCTGAAACCAACACAATGACAAGAATAAGCCACCAAGACAGGACGAGACAAGACAAGACAAGACAAGACAAGACAAGACAAGACAAGACAAGACAAGACAAGACAAGACAAGACAAGACAAGACAAGACAAGACAAGACCGCAACACTGTGAGGGAACCCGTTCCTGAAACCCACACAATGACAAGAATAAGCCACCAAGACAAGACCAGACCAGACCAGACCAGACCAGACCAGTCATGACACGTCAAGACACGACACGACATGACACGACACGACACGACACGACAAGACAAGACAAGACAAGACGAGACAAGACAAGACAAGACAAGACAAGACAAGACAAGACGAGACGAGACAAGACAAGACCGCAACACTGTGAGGGAACCCGTTCCTGAAACCCACACAATGACAAGAATAAGCCACCAAGACAAGACAAGACAAGACCAGACCAGACCAGACCAGACCAGTCATGACACGTCAAGACACGACACGACATGACACGACAAGACAAGACAAGACAAGACAAGACAAGACAAGACAAGACAAGACAAGACAAGACAAGACAAGACAAGACAAGACAAGACAAGACCAGGTGAAACAAAAATCGTTATTAACGAGGGTATTGGCATAAACAAACATGTGCTTTTTTTTTTACATCCAGCCCTCGCCCATGAGAGGGACTAATCACATGCACCTGTAGCCTAAAAGGGAACCCGACAGATGAAAACAGAGACTAAGGTCGATGCTGTATCGGTCTCGAATGACCTGCTGGGCTGAGGTGCACTAAGCAAAAGGGGGTGCCGCCGAAGTGGGTGGGCGCCAGCCACGGGGTCTGATTGGGTGAACTCAAAACACATCGCAATGTCAACAAATCAGACTCCGCGGCTGGCTCCCACCCACTTGGGTTGCACCCACTTTCGCTTCGTACACCTCGGCCTAGGGATTTTGACACAAGAAACATCACCAACCAACCAACCAACCAACCAACCAACCAACCAACCAGTGAGAAAGCAACCCGAATTTCCATGAGGGTAACCTCACATGACCTTATCCTATCTTGTCCTTATCCAACCACTCACAGGTGACCTTTCTACTGTCAGTGTCACTAAGGCACCGAGATCATAGCCTGATTGTCGAGGCGATTTTTCGTTATTTCCTCAGAAGACAGGACTTTCACTCTCTGCCATGTTTACGCTGCCAACACAGCGTTTGGTAAAAGGCGACGTCTTTCGATGTATAAAAGGAGGTCCAAGTACAAAGTGTTATCCTGGTTCTTTCTTTCTTTATTTGGTGTTTAACGTCGTTTTCAACCATTCAAGGCTGGCGAACGACAAGAAGAAGAAGAACCATTCAAGGTTATATCGCGACGGGGGAAGGGGGGAGATGGGATAGGGGAAAGGGGGGAGATGGGATAGAGCCACTTGTTAATTGTTTCTTGTTCACAAAAGCACTAATCAAAAAATTGCTCCAGGGGCTTGCAACGTAGTACAATATGTATATGACCTTACTCGGAGAATGCAAGTTTCCAGTACAAAGGACGTAACATTTCTTACATACTGCTTGACTAAAATCTTTACAAACATTGACTATATTCTATACAAGAAACACTTAACAAGGGTAAAAGGAGAAACAGAACCTGTTAGTCGCCTCTTACGACATGCTGGTTAGCATCGGGTAAATTCTTTCTCGTCCCAACCAATATGGGACTCCCCCTAACCCGCGGGGGGTTATCCTGGTTCAATTAGGGGCAAAATACATCTGCGCAGAGTCAGCGGCACAGACGACGCACTGCAGATTTATGGGGTAATTCTTTTCCCAGCCCGCTACACGTTTTGCGTGAGAAGAAAACAGGCCAAGTACTCGTCATAATCCCTATCGCAGAGGCGGACCTAAACAATGGTTTGGCAGTTACAGTGAAATGATACATTTCAGGAAGTGATAGCGATGTAACTGTTTGATTACATGATATTAAACCTGGGGATAATTGAGGATATTACGGTTTGCTGTAACTCAAGATATAGTTGTGTAAATCACACAACAACAACAAGACAAGTAACAGCAGTTAAAAGCTGCATCGTCCACATATTGTTTGTATGTATGTTACTTCATTGCTATACTTATTTCACTTAATGCAACTATAAAGGTCAATGCGTTTGTACATTTACATTAACTAACAGCCTGTATCTTTACGAGTATATTATGCAGGTACAAAAGCAAAATATAGCTACTAAACACTTTAAAAAACCCAACTATAGAACCAGCTATAGATGCGTACGAATGCTCCAGTCACTCAGAATTACCCTCAA
>NW_027128601.1:7500-18112 GCF_037325665.1 Littorina saxatilis
ACTGCAGTCAACTGACTTGACAGTCAGTCGACTGTGGTTGCTCGACCGTCCAAAATACGCTGTTCATATTACCGGCCCCTGATGTCTCCACTGTTCCCTGCTTCGTTGCCACGCAATAAACCGGCACTACATTCAACGGAGCAGTTGTGGAGACTACAGACTAATTACAGGCCGCCCACTCAGTGGCAAAAAGCTAAGTTGCACCATGTCTTTTGCATCCCACCAAGTCATCTGTATTATTTGTGATTATACTCGAGTGGTGACGACGTGGGGTGTGTGACACCTGCATATAACCAGCACTTTAAGGCAGACAGCTATATTTTCCTAACTATACACTGGATCAGCGTGTTATTATTATTTCCTGTACTTTAACTGGCATTTTTGTCAGTGACCACATGTTTTACGTTTAGAACGTAAAAAGAACATCTTTTGGAGTTAAGTCTCGAGGGAGGTGGCGGGATATTACATAAAAAGGCGTCTGAAACTTATACTTTTGTTGATTCTATCTATTTGTATGACTGCGAGAGTGGATCGTGGTGTGGTTAGTTAGTTAGAAGTAACTAACCGTTCATAATCACCTTATTGTGATATTGAAACGTGACACGTACGAAAGTCACATTTTTCAATTGCTTCGTGCGTCGTTCCTTGACCAGTACTCTTGATTTTGGTACCGTTGTGTTCCTAAGACTCTGCACTTTCCTTTGATATCGGGCTCACTGTGTATAACTGGATAAAACACGTAATAGCCGCGAATGAATGAAGTGATTCGTTTTTTGCTCCGATTTAGGTACACACTGTGACTAATTGGAACCTGGCAGTGAAGAGGGTATCACCGCAACAGTTAGTCTACATCCTTATGTACCCGTGTTCGCATGTTTGTTTTTGATTACATCTGCTAGAGAAAGTAGATATTGTGGAAAATATGAAATGCAAATGGCGACCATAATTACTATTTTGCTGATATCTATTTCCCAAAGCAGATAGTCAATACCAAACAGGTGCACGTTCAGTTATGCGACTTTCAAGATATCTTCTTTCCCGTAAACCATCATATATCTCCCTAAGCGATCAAAACATACTTCTACTTTGACACATATCCAAAACCCACATCGAAATTAATCCTGCATAAACTATCCAACAAAGGAAGCCGCATGACTGTAGATCTGTGGTATATTTCAAAGTGGACGGATGTTCTGTCCAAATTCAAAAACCCGGACAAGTCTGTTCTGGACAAGATAGTCATCACAAGAGGGAGATTATATTCAACATACATTGGAGAAGAAGGACTAATATGAACATATAAACCTATTTCTTACGGATAAGGTCTTACTTCCATAAAGACAAATAAATTAGCCCTGCTGCTATACATGCCAAGAAGTTAAAGTCGAACCTATCCTGGTGGTCACCTCTTCATAACGACCACCTGCCCAATACGACCACCCCAAAGAAACCTCAACCTAGGTACTGTTCTCGATAGTTCACCTTTCCAAAACAACCACCTGTCTGTAATGACCCCTTTTGATTGGTCCCTTGGGTGATCGTCAGGGACAGGTTGGACTGTGCTTACGAATAAGAACATCCTTCCATAAAGACAAAGACAATGGCCTGGCTGCTATGTGTTACCAAGGCATCAATTTAATGGACAATTGGAGAGAGGAAGAGGAACATATATTTGGTCTTTATTTTTTATGAACCAGTTTTTATCTTCTTTAAATACACCTATATCATAAACACTACTTACAACAATATCATTCAATCAACCTTTCTATATCGCAATTCCTTTTCAAAAATACATAAAATATCCAGAGGGGATCCATACCTAAACATACTAACACACATGTTGGCTATAATAATAAAATAATTTACATATACAATGTTACTACTTACGTGACAGCTGTCCATTCCGCGCCCCCACGCTACTGTCATCCTTGGCGCGTTCAGGAGGGTTGGCCACTGCAACACACAGAAGAAAACATTCGTTGTAAAAAAGGTGAAAGTATATCCAGGTATTTGCATTGGTTATTTAATTGAAGGGTTGGCCACTGCAACACCCAGAAGAAAATATGTGTTGTAAATAAAAAGTGAACGTATATCCAGGTATTTGCTTTGCAATAATTAATTCAAGGGTTGGCCAATGCAACTCACAAAACACACATTCTTTTGTAAAATATTGAACGTATTCTGTTCCGCCCTGATATGGCCCTTCGTGGTCGGCTGGGCGTTAAGCAAACAAACAAACAAACAAACAAACAAACGTATTATGTTGCGTTTTGTGCTGCTTATGATTTATTAATCTGCAGTATGACCCGCATGCTCCCCATTGTTTGCCTGTCTGTCCGTTTGTCTGTCTGTTTGTATGTCCGTTTGTCTGTGTGCTGATTTGTTTATTTTGTAAGCCCGAAATTCAAGAACAGAGTAAAGAGAAAGACACAACCAGCTAACGATCCTGTTAAAGGAAAACATTTTTGGATTTTGAGTGGTGGACGTTGAGTGAGGAGGTGGGGGGGGGTGGGGGGGGGGTTGTAGGGAGTGACAGTGCCGTAGTCGACTGAAAGAGCGGGCTGTGCCTCCTTATGGATGAAACACGAATAAAGAGACGTCCGCGAAGTATATCACAAACAAACACAAATGCACAACAAAGTAGAAAGCAGAAAAGGAACAAAACAACACAAAACAACACAAGAACTTAATTAAGCAATCCAGCACCCAATCGTCGATTAATTGCAGTTCTACTTTGGTTTTGTTCATTTGCATTAATGTTGTTTGCAAGCTAGATTTGCACTGAAATCCCCTGCTTGCGCGCAGCTAGCTGTTTTTGTTCCTTCTGGTGTTCAACAAAGAGAACAGGGTAACAAAAACATCGTTTGTTTCATAGAACTGAAACAGGTGAAAGACCGGCTTACTACATCACTCTTCACTCACGCAAGGGCTTTAGCTTCATTACGCCCCAAACATAGCAAATAACACTTTTAGCAAGGAGTAACAATGAAGTTGCAAATGAGCCTGGGTATTACACAACAGCACACTGCCCTGGGCAATACACACATAACGCCAAGCATCATGCACGAAAACACTCCATCTCTGAGTGTTCCATCCAGCTCTGAAGCAGAACTCTCAGTCTCTCACTGTTCCACATCTGAACTACCAAGTTTCGATTCCAGCGTTCAACGCCCACAGAGTATGGGCAAAATGGACAATGGGACTGAATAGAAACGATTGGTTTGGCTTCGCAAAACCGAAGGGAAATCAGCGTCAATGACCACTATCTTTTCTCTGCTACTCAGCCAGGTCAACGCATTGTCGACCTCGTATCACTGACCGTAACTGCAGGATGGCGAGACAAGATTTCTGAAAAAGTCATCAGAACTCCGACACTGGCCGCAAAATGTGTGTAGTCATAGGCATGAGAGAGAGGTGGCGAGAGATAAAGAGAGAAAGAGAGAGAGAGAGAGAGAGAGAGAGAGAGAGAGAGAGAGAGAGAGAGAGAGAGAGCGAAAAAGAGAGAGAGAGCGAGAGATAGGGAGAGAAAGAGAGAGAGAGAGAGAGAGAGAGAGAGAAAGAGAGAGAGAGGGGGAGAGAGAGAGGGAGAGAGAGGGAAACAGACAGACAGAAAGACAGACACCCAGACAGACACACAGTGGGGTCGGCCCGCTATTGCGCGGGCCGCTATTGCGCGGGGCCGCTATTGCGCGAATCTTTAGGGTTAGGGTTAGGGTTAGGGTTAGATTGTTTCATAGAACTGAAACAGGTGAAAGACCGGCTTACTACATCACTCTTCACTCACGCAAGGGCTTTAGCTTCATTACGCCCCAAACATAGCAAATAACACTTTTAGCAAGGAGTAACAATGAGGTTGCAAATGAGCCTGGGTATTACACAACAGCACACTGCCCTCTGTCTCTGTCTCTGTCTCTCTCTCTCCCCCCCCCACCCCACACAGTCACATAGATAGATACATATATACAGTCACATAGATAGATACATATATATGCAGATACAGAGAGACAGATGCTGACCCCAAATACTTTCCACAAAACCGTTGCAGGCCAAAACGGCGAACACAAGAAGAATTATGTATACGGGCAAGCACCTGTACACCATGTATGCACAACAACACCATAAAACAGACGTCAAGCAAAATGCCCCCCCCCCCCCCCCCCCCCCGCACCCCACCCCCACCCCAACTCCGAAACCTCCCCCCCCCCACCCACCCAAGACAAAAAGTCCGGACGTCAAGAGCCGCAGAGGACCATCAGGGGAATTGTTGCAGACGAATGGCAGAAGGATTAATTGGGTATGAATCTCAACCAGCCCTAGCTAGACGTTCTCAAACCTCCCGACGGGACCCCACTCCGACAATACCCTCTTGCATTATGTATTCATGTGGTCCACCAGATTCCTCTCAGTCTTTTCCCCGTCAGAGACCCCACCCCCAACCCCGGCATTACGTATTCATTTGGACGATCAGATTCCTCTCTCTCTTGGGCTTTTAGCACCTCCCTCACTCCTCGCTCCCTCCCTCTATGTGTTCACGTTGACGGTCAGTTTCCTCTCTCTCTCCCCCCCCCCCCACCCCACCTACTTCTTCTTCTCGTTTGTTCCTCATACACATCCACTCGTTTGGCACGCACGAATGCCGCCGCCTTTTTTAGGGTCACCCTCCTCACCTCCGGTTCCCATCCAACGCGCACCCCATCCTTCTTCTTCTCTTTCCGCTCTTGGTTCCTCCAGGAATCTACATGTAAATAGCCGAGGCTTGGCCCCCAGGACGCTACCCATGGAAAGCGCCGTTCTGCCAAGACCGGTGATTGAAGCGCGAATTAAACGCACGATCCCTGCATCAGCACTGTGACACCGTGCCTCTGTGCATCCCTCGATATGGAACACTAAACTGCTTGACAAGTTGTTCCCGAACAGTAGTAGCCTAGTCATAATGCATCATACTCCAAAATCTCATCTTGAAAGGTCAACACTGCTGACAAGAGACCCGTCACCGGACATGTTGTCCAATGCAATGAAAATGGTTGAACGGAATCAAGTAGAACAATCTAAATAGCACAAGTATTACGAAATAGGCCAACACAGAATAGTGACGTCATTATAAGCTCGTCTAGGTTGCAACACATAATGAGTTAAGTTCCCCTCGAATAGACAGCCAGGGTCTGTCCAAAACTTGAACAGTTTGTTCTTCTTCTTTGTCTTGGTCCACTGACGTATTCGTCATGTTCACAGGAACACGATTTTGTTGGAGTTCTTTCTTTTCGCTCGTTGACATTTATCACATTTGCATGAACAGGAATCTGTCTTACCCTTTACCCATGAACATTTGGCACATTCACGGGAACAGACGTTTTTCGTCATATTTGATAATTGACATTATACACATTTGCATGAACATGATTTTGTTTTCCTCTTTCCTCTTTGACAATTCTCACGTTGACAGGAACAGGACATGTTCTTCCTCTTTGTCTACTGACATTTGCCACATGCACAGGAACAGGCGTATGTCTTTTTTATTGCCAAATGACATGTGTGACATTCACATTCACCACATTCACAGGGAAAGGAATGCTTCTTCCTCGTTGTCCATTGCCGTTCATCACATTCACATAAACAGGATTTTGTATTCCTCTTTGCCAATTGATATGTGAAATATTAATAGGAACATGATATTTGTTTGTGGCAATTTATCAATCCTGAAACGTGTACATTTACAAGGGATGACGATTTCACAAGAATGCAGGTAATAAAGACGAGAAGGCGAATAAGAAGATGGAAACGAAGAGGAGGAGGAGAAGAAGGAGAAGAAATGAGGGGAATAGGAAAGAACTGCGCATAAAACAGCAATACACTAAACAAACGCATTACAAATACGTCTTCGAGCTGCTTTGTTTCCCTCTCCTATGAGAAAGGTCATCTTGCCAACCCTTCAACATTGCCCCAAGGCTCTTATACCGTCCCTTGCTTAAACAAAGGTCTAACCCTTGCAACGGCAGTACCTAAACGCCCTGACTTCGTTAGTCCGTAAATCACTATCCGCTGGCACTCTTAGCTTAGAGAGAGAGAGAGAGAGAGAGAGAGAGAGAGAGAGAGAGAGAGAGAGAGAGAGAGAGAGAGAGAGAGAGAGAGAGAGAGACAGACATATATACAGAGATAGACAGCCATAGAAATAGACAGGTAGAGAAATAGACAGGCAGTGAGATAGAAAGGCAGACAGATAGACACAGAGAGACACAGAGAGACTGGTAGAAACGCAGGCAGGTGCTGAGACAGACAATAATAGACAGATAGACCAGCAGAGAACCAGAGTCAGTGTCAGAGACAGGCAGGCAAAAGCAGAACTAGAACTGGAACTTCTTCTTCTTCTTCTTCGTTCATGGGCTTAGACTCCCACGTTCACTCATGTTTTTAGCACGAGTGGATTTTTACGTGTATGACCGTTTTTACCCTGCCATTTAGGCAGCCATACGCCGCTTTCGGAGGAACTGGAACAAAAGCCAAAAGCCAGAGCAACCACAACAATACGGCCAAAGAGCAGCTTCCTTAAACGTTAGACAGGCGGCCTACAGTGCAATACAGTTTTCATCGAAGTCCGTATCTCTGGTCCAAGAAATGCCACCATCCGTCTTTGGCTTGACAGCGCGGAATGATTCCTCCATCCCTAGGGGAACGGTCCAGGGGCCACCAGCCAAGGACACGTACATTCGCTGACTGATGCCGCTGCGCTCCCTTAAGGCTCCTTCACACTCCCATTTCCCTCCAGTTCCCTGAACGCCGATTGTCGTTCTTCTTGACCCAGGGTACGTATAGGCTCTTCTGCAGGGTTGGAAGGAATGCGTCGGACGTACAACCCGGCGTGTCTGTTGATTGGTTCGTTCCTAGCACGTGTTGGGATTTAGAAACAGCGGGAGTGTAAAGTACCGGTTGCACGGATTTTGGTATTGTGACGAGTCGAGTCTGTTGTTGTGGGTTTCATCGGTGTGATTTATTTCGCTTCCGATGAGAGGCCCTTCGGGCATAGCTAAATAGAGCGGTCCATGAATGGTTCAAAATTAATAGAGTAAAAACAATAGCAAGCTAATTTATCATCAAGGACATTAAATACAAAGCAGACACCGATACGATAAAATTGGTTTCAACAAACTCAAAAGACCTGACATACAGAAGACCCCAACGATATATACTGATCTAAAAACATGTCAACACAATGAACAAAGTTATTCCTCACCCTCCTCATCCATCACAATGTCCAGCGGAGATGCACTGACACAGAGACACGCCAGACAAACACGATCGAAGTTTCCGGTGTAACAAGTATCCAGGGAATAATACAAATTATTGTTTAAAAAAAAAGGTTTCACATGGGAGGAGATACACTGGCTGTACAACGTCTTCTGCGAGACGCCAACACTACAAAAAAGCTTGACCGAAATTACACGTGCACGACTTCCTCACAACCTCCGTTGAATGAGTGGCACGTGCAGAACGACCGCACAGTAGAGCAATCGTCACAACATCCTCGTCAGTTCTAAATGCCAGGCAAAACAGCGCATGGCAAACGATAAGCCGCAACCGTCCAAGCCTAATGCGGCGTAATGCAAAATTGATACTTTAACAGGTTCTACGCGGACGGTTCTAATGAAGCCCAATGCGCGTGGCCTGATGTGAAATGGAGCGTGACGCAAAACTGCTAATTAAACAGCCAGTACGCTGACGGCGGCTGAGCCGAAGGGCGGTAAAAGTCATCGCATCAAAGCAAACAGAGCGTGGCGAAATTCCCTTGAACGCAGATGAACGCAGGTGGGCGGTGCTAGTAGAGGTCATGAGGGTGGCGTTGTTGGTGGTGGTGTTGTGGTGGTTGTGGGAGTTGTGCCGGTGGTGGTAGTGGTGGTGGTGATGGTAGTGGTGGATAGTTTGTGATGGTGGCAATGGTGGCTGGGAAAAAAGCGTAGGTTCGGGCGGTGTGCACGCATAGTGCTTGGGGACTGGGTTGACATCAAAGTGATGGAGAGACGCGATCAGAGGGAAAACTACATGATCGATGACAACGTTATCGACGAGGTCAGTTTACCTGTGGGCGGCTTGTGCACACACAGTGACAGATGGCATACCTCTGGCAGCCGTGACACGGTGAATACTTCTACCGAATGTTCCCTCTACAGCCCTGTTTCCCCGTCTACAGAACAAATGTGTCCCCTCTGATAATTTAGAATGCACGTGTGGAGTACGCCCGGAAGACGCTGAACACTTTTTGTTACATTGTCCAAAATTTAACGAACATAGAACCATTTTATTCAATAGTCTACCAACGTACGCTCTGGATTGCAAAACACTTTTGTTTGGCAATACTGATTTAACTATATCTTTGAATATGAAAATATTTTCTGCTGTACAAGATTACGTTATGTCAACTGATCGCTTCGGCTGATATTATATTAACAGTGACAGCAATAGATGTAGCAAAGCATTCTCTCTCTCTCTCTCTCTCTCTCTCTCTCTCTCTCTCTCTCTCTCTCTCTCTCTCTCTCTCTCTCTCTCTTTATTTGTATAAAATATTATGAAATATTTTGAAAGAAAAAGGTTGAAGTTATCACTTGTTCGCCATGTCTTGTTATCAGAATGTGTATTGATTATTAGTTTTGGAACGTGTCCATAAGCAGTCTGCTTGTTAACGTTCTTAATGTTGTTACTGTATATAACATGTATACAAGAAATTAATAAAAACACGCTTAACCCAAATGTGTCCCCGTCTACAGACAAACACAAATGTCCCCGTCTACAGACAAACACAAATGTCCCCGTCTACAGACAAACACACATGTCCCCGTCTACAGACAAACACAAATGTGTCCCCGTCTACAGACAAACACACATGTGTCCCCGTCTACAGACAAACACAAATGTGTCCCCGTCTACAGACAAACACAAATGTGTCCCCGTCTACAGACAAACACACATGTGTCCCCGTCTACAGACAAACACACATGTGTCCCCGTCTACAGACAAACACACATGTGTCCATGTCCCACTGCGATATATCAGCACACAATGACGATATATCAGCACACAATGACGATATATCAACACACAATGACGATATATCAGCACACAATGACGATATATCAGCACACAATGACGCAATAGCCGTACCTTTCTTTTACCTAGGCAGGGAAACAGCCTGGATTGGATCTATTTTTGTCATTGGTGCTGATTGGTTGGCTGCTACGTTTGCCAATGGTCACTGCCCACTTTGCATGAGTCACGTGACTAAAAGCAGAAGTTCTCTCTTTAGCGTGCTACAGAATCTCAGTCATTATTTCTTTATAGTCCAGTAAAGACAAAATATTTGACAAGCGACGTCAGTTGAAATGAGGATGCTTGACTATGTACAGGCATTTTTTTCCACTTCATTTTCCAAACTCGACTGTTAATTTGGTTGGCATTTGGTTTATTGACTCAGCTTCTGTATTGATCCGACACTTTGAAGAAGCCTTCTTTTCCATGTTAAGCGTTGTTGTCAACCATTACAGATCCTATCAGGGTTTTATAAATCCGCTTAGAGCATCCTTACACTCGGACTTACACAAACTTACAATTTACACCCAGGGTCTTTGTGCCCAACGGTGGATCGAAAACTTTGTTCTGATTAATTGTGTAAAGCAAAAACTGTATCAACTGGTAGAATTTATTCAGCAAAAACATGCCACCTTGCACACAATGGAGTTGTTGTATTTTGGTACGTTTCAAGTGGAAGTATTCTCTTATCCCACATAAAAGCTTGGATAGCTCTCTTGTGGTTTAAATCGGAAAGAAATGCCCCTAATGCCTTTGCTGTGAGGGCTTACAATTTAAATGTTCTTATGGTTTACATGATCGTGTATGGGAGAGGGGAGGCTAGGCATCTTTAGTCATTTTCGACAAGTACAGGACCTGGGTATATGGGCAATATCACAGCTAACGTCCCATAGGTCATAACTCACTCCGCAAGCCCCATTAAGTAAATGTGAAGAAGGTTTGAATTCCCTTTTCCCCAACGTCAGAATGTGACCAAAACGAACCCAGCCTTCTGATTCTGTTGAAAGGCATGGGATTAAGAAAGGGCCACCATGCATTGGTTTCCAGATCACAAAATCTGTCCCCAAATCAGAAGAGAAAAAAAATCATTCAACCTTCGTAGTGTACAGCAATGAAGATACCGTACAGTCCGATGTAGCTGAGCTTGCAGGATTTTCTTGTTCTTTACAGCGTTACTTGGACCCACCAGATTCTCCGATCAATAATCGCCATCTTGCAAACGCACGTAATTTCCGTCTGTTATTCAAATTTCATCCAAGGGAAATCACTGATGTGAAATTGGTCACTCCAAGTAGCACCGATGCTATTGATCTTTTTTTACTTTTCTTCTTTTGCAACACGCAGAACTGTAAGACTTCTTGAATCACAAAAGAGCAGTACTAGTTCTTGCCTCGCTGTCACCATTCAGAGGGGGCCAGGCATGGTTCGTATGCTAAGCAGCTTTGCGGTGACTTTAGAATACTGTAGCACGACGGCCTACACTAAATTATGCGCTGTGCTCTGATGTTTTCTGAAGAGAGAGAGAGAGAGAGAGAGA
>NW_027128602.1:0-10000 GCF_037325665.1 Littorina saxatilis
TCTCTCTCTCTCTCTCTCTCTCTCTCTCTCACTCCGTGAATGTTCAGTCTTTGTATGGCATTATACAACATGACGGTTTGAAAGTAAATCTTAACAAAAGCTCATAATTTACTGCGATACGCACCATTGATTGTGAGCGTGCAAGCATGCAGGTCTATTCATGTCTTTGTTCATAATTAATGTGCAAAACAGCAGTTACGTCAGTCAGTATTCAACTGAGCAAAACCAGGTGGTCTGCTTTTCAAATGTTACGCAAATGGTTTGAAGGTCCGTTTATCGCAACAACAAACAAGTCGCGTAAGGCGAAAATACAACATTTAGTCAAGTAGCTGTCGAACTCACAGAATGAAACTGAACGCAATGCAACGCAGCAAGACCGTATACTCGTAGCATCGTCACGCCGGATATGACGTCATCAACGACATTTATCAAAAAAATGAAAAAAGTATTCGGGGATATCATACCCAGGAACTCTCATGTCAAATTTCATAAAGATCGGTCCAGTAGTTTGGTCTGAATCGCTCTACACAAACACACGCACAGACAGACACACACACACACATACACCACGACCCTCGTTTCGATTCCCCCTCTATGTTAAAACATTTAGTCAAAACTTGACTAAATGTAAAAAGAGTTTCAAATCACTCAAAGAAGTAGTCAAGCAACAGACGAACAACAGAACAGTGTGTGAGTGTGTGTGTGTGTGTGTGTGTGTGTGTGTGTGTGTGTGTGTGTGTGTGTGTGTGTGTGTGTGTGAGGGGGTGCGTTGGGGGCGCGCGCGTGTGTGTGTGTGTGTGAGTGTGTGTGTGTGTGGTGAGGGAGTGTGAGTGTGTGTGTGGGTTTGTGTGTGTGTGCGCGTGTGTGTGCGCGCGCTCGTGTGTGTGTGTGTGTGTGTATTGTGTGTGTGTGTGTGTGTGTGTGTGGGTGTGTGTGTGTGTGTGAGAGAGTGCGTGCGTGTGTTAGCAACTTTCTTGCCAGTTGTAGTTGCAAGGAGGAACAGTTACAGTCATTGTGGAATGGTAGAGAGTTTTGTTCTGGTGGTGGTGGGGGGGGGGGGGGGGGGGGTGGGGGTGGTCATCGCCGTCATATTGTTGAGGTGTTGTTTCGCGGGGAATACCAAAGAATGTTCCAATCATAATAGCGCTATTGAGCAAAATTATTGTTTTTCCTTGTTGCAGGAAAGAACAGCTTCAGCTGTGGGGCACTGTAGCGGGGGTGGTGGCAGTCATGTTGCTGGTGTGTTGCTGTTTCAAGAGTGACGGAATCTGCAACGGCACGAAGGAGGGTGAAAGTTCCTTCATGGACCGCTTTCGGAGGTTGGTATCATGTGAATCACGTGACAGCGCACGAGAAAGCTATTTATTCAAGCCTGTGAACAGGCAGCAAAAGGACCAACAACAACAACAACAACAACAACAACAACAGCAACAACAACAACAACAACAACAACAACAATGCAAGCAACTGAAAAGTGCAAACAAAATTATCCGTTAAGCAAAGTTCACTTTAGTTGAGTTGAGTTGAGATAAGTTCACTTCACTTCACTTCACTTCACTTTAGTTTAGTTTCAATTCGATCCAGTTCTGTCTGTCCAAAACAATCATCGTTTCAAATCATCGACTATCGCACCAATAACCACGTCAGCTTTCAATGAACATACATACGTCATCAATGCCTGTAAATTGCATACAAGCATAACCCTTTCCACCAGACCAATGTATGCAGTAACTTCCATCCTGCCAGACTGTCGACCTGAATTGCTCTGAATGCTCTGAGTGGTTACACTCCTTCACTTCATTGATTAGCTGTACTGTGACAGTCTTCTTACGCCATTTATAATTGCTGTCTGAGTGGTGTGTCTACAGTGCGTGTTGTTTAGAGAAGAGCCTAATGTCTGCCCCATTGTATAGATGTCTATGAGAAAGAAAAACAAGTCGCGTAAGGCGAAATTACTACATTTAGTCAAGCTGTGGAACTCACAGAATGAAACTGAACGTAGTCCGCCGCTAGTGCAAAAGGCAGTGAAAGTGATGAGCCTGTTTGGCGCGGTAGCGATTGCGCTGTGCTTCATAGCACGCTTTACTGTACCTCTCTTCGTTTTAACTTTCTGAGCGTGTTTTTAATCCAAACATATCATATCTATATGTTTTTGGAATCAGGAACCGACAAGGAATAAGATGAAATAGTTTTTAAAACGATTTCGGAAATTTAATTTTGATCATAATTTTTATATTTTTAATTTTCAGAGCTTGTTTTTAATCCAAATATAACATATGTATATGTTTTTGGAATCAGAAAATGACGAAGAATAAGATGAAATTGGTTTTGGATCGTTTAATAAAAAAATAATTTTAATTACAAGTTTCCGATTTTTAATGACCAAACTCACTCATTAGTTTTTAAGCCACCAAGCTGAAATGCAATACCAAATCCCGGGCTTCGTCGAAGATTGCTTTGCCAAAATTTCAATCAATTTAATTGAAAAATGAGGGTGTGACAGTGCCGCCTCAACTTTTACAAAAAGCCGGATATGACGTCATCAAAGGTATTTATCGAAAAAAAGAAAAAAACATCCGGGGATATCATACCCAGGAACTCTCATGTCAAATTTCATAAAGATCGGCCCAGTAGTTTAGTCTGAATCGCTCTACACACACACAGACAGACAGACAGACAGACACACAGACACACATACACCACGACCCTCGTCTCGATTCCCCCCTCTATGTTAAAACATTTAGTCAAAACTTGACTAAATGTAAAAAAACAAGAAGAGCAAACGCTCGATCGAGTCACTTTCGCAGTTCTGAATATTATTTGAGGCATCAGATGGACAGGAAGAAATTGCTATTCACAACACAATGAGTCACGTTCACATAAAATTTGAGCCCGGTCACTTTTATAGTTTCCGAGAAAAGCCCAACGTTAAGTTGTGTGTTGCCGAACAGAAAAGGCTAGTTATCTCCCTTGTTTTTCTGATAACGTTCGTAAAAGGCTACAGATGTAAATACTTTGATGTAAAGAATAATCCTACAAAGTTTCAATCACATCCGATGAACTTTGTCAAAGATATAAAATGTCTAATTTTTCCTTTGACGCTGACCTGTGACCTTGAAAAAGGTCAAAGGTCAACGAAACCATCGTTAAAGTGTAGAGGTCATTGGAGGTCACGACTAAACAAAATATGAGCCCGATCGCTTTGATAGTTTCCGAGAAAAGTCCAACGTTAAGGTGGTGTCTACGGACGGCCGGCCGGACGGCCGGCCGGACGGCCGGCCGGACAGACTAACACTGACCGATTACATAGAGTCACTTTTTCTCAAGTGACTCAAAAACACACACGCAGGCAGGCACACACGCACGCACGCATACATACACGCACGCACACACACTGTCTGTCTGAGTGTCTGTCTGTCTGTCTGTCTGTCTGTCTGACTGACTGTCTTTCTGTCTGTCTATCTGTTTGTCTGTCTGTCTGTGTGAGTGTCTGCCTGTCTGTCTGTCTGTCTGTCTGTATGTCTGTCTATCTGTATGTATGTCTGACTGTCTGTCTGTCTCTCTGTGTGAGTGTCTGTCTGTCTGTCTGTCTGTCTGACTGTCTGTATGTCTGTCTATCTGTATGTATGTCTGACTGCCTGTCTGTCTGTCTGCCTGTCTGCCTGTCTGTCTATCTGTCTGTCTGCCTGTCTGTCTGTCGAAGAGAGAGTGAGTTTGCATCTGTCAGTCTGTCTGTCAATTTGTCTGTCTAAGAACAAGAACAAGAACAAGAACAAGATTTTATTCCTTTAAGGCCTTAGCCCCTTTCGGAAGGGGGCTGGTTACACAAAAGTAAAGCGTGTGTGCAGCAGCAATCCACACACGCGTCGTTTCAAGTGAACAGAAGAAAAGACAATGTATAATCACAAAATACTAATGCTTAAACAGCATTTTCTAAACATTTAAATGAAAAATACAAGAACTTAGCTACATTGCAAAGTATAGTTTCATTTTTCACAGACAACAACTGTGCAAGTTTGAAGTTCGAAGGACATCTACAAAATTTTGCTGGAATAAATTGACATCTTAGATTTTCCAGTGCAGGGCAGCATAAAACAAAATGCAATTCATCTTCAGTACTAGATTGACACAAACGACAGACCAAATTATTTTCACTTACAGCTTTATACCTTTCTGTATGTAAAGCAAGTCTGGAAATACCCAATCTAAATTTAACCAAAACATTTAAAATGTGTCTGTTTACTGGAATTGACAAGTATGTTTCTACAAGATTTGTTGTCTTAAAGGTACGGTACAATGCAAACCCGTCGCTAGTCTGAATATGGTTATCCCACTCTTGCCACCGGCAGTCAATAATGCGTTGCTTAAAACATGCCAAAAACGAATTAATACAGGCTACACCTAGGTTAATCCATACATACTGAAAACCATATCGACACAGGCACAACCGTACCTGTGATGCCCAAGTAGATTTACCTCTGCTATCTAGAGTAAACAACATCTTATATGCTTTACGAGGTAATCTACTGTCATCCATTCTTGTCAGTTTCAGCCAGTATCTTATGCAACGTACATATGAATTTAAGTAAATGGGATCACGTCCAAATTCACCATATACAAGATCATTAGGAGTACGCCTGTCAACACCTAAAAAAACGTTTTAAAGCAAACAAATGCACCTTTTCTACTGTTGCTGCCTGCATCAGACCCCATACCTCAGCACCATACTGAACAATAGGTTGAACTTGTGAGTCAAAAAGCTTGATAAAAACATCCAAAGACAATCTATCGAATTTATACAAATTACTCATAATACACAGTACTGCACGTTTTGCTCTGGCAACTAGATCTTGACAAGCAAAATTAAAGCTTAATTTGGTAGAAAAATAAATACCTAAATACTTGTATGCATTTACTACCTCCATTCTTTGCCCACCAAAATACCAAACTTCACGAGCAGCTAGATATCCACCTTTACGAAAAACCACGATGTTACTTTTCCCCATGTTTACTTTAAGCTCAAGGCGCTGTGAAGCAGAATATAGACTATGTAGTTGTGACTGCAGACCAACAACAGTTTCAGACAGCAAAGTAATATCATCGGCAAACAGTAGAATGAACAATTCAACAATGTCAGGGTTTAAAGTAATACCATGCCTACCATTATCAATGATTTCCAATGCCAGCTCATTTATAAATAGAGCGAATAAAATTGGACTGCACACGTCTCCTTGCTTCACACCTTTTGTACAATTAATGAAATATGTTAGTTGAGCACCACATCGTATTTTAGCCTTGACCACTGCATACATACTTTTAATACATCTGTACAACTTTCCCTTTATACCATTTTTAATCAAAATTGGCCAGAGCAGTCTGCGTGAGATACTGTCAAAACATTTCTCAAAATCAATGAAAGCTTTGTCTGTCTAAGAGATAGATAGAGAGAGAGAGAGAGAAAAAGAGAGAGAGAGAGAGAGAAAGAAAGAGAGAGAGAGTGAGAGAGAGATATAGTATTTGTGGGTGCGAATGTTGTCTGTCTGTCTGTTTGTCTGTCTGTCTGTCTGCCTGTCTCTCTGTCTGTCTGTCTGTCTATTTGTATGTCTCTCTGTCTGCCTGTATCTCTGTCTGTCTCTCTGTTTGTCTGTCTACGCGGAAGTCAAAAGATCATTAAGTTCTGAATACTGCACCTGTAAATATACCAAAATCGACCAGTAAATAGAGAGACACATCCATCTTTTCAGACTATTGATGTTTTCTGCACTCTATTGTTTTCACTCCCTCGAAAAATTGATTAAACTTTGCCAATCTTCTGTCGCTGTCAGTCATTTGTTTTTAATGGTTTTTTTTCTACAGTGCGTGTCTGCCTTAGCACAATGTTCAGCTTTTATTCTCCTTATGCGTGCATGACTCGTATGTCTGCCTCAGTGTTTGCTGACAACATATTGTGTATTCTTGAACACCAGAAACATGACTAAGGCTAACAAGTGATATCATGTTTTAATAATGCACCCTTAAACACAACCCTATCGACCAGGCTCATTTCAAAAGAAGGAGAGGGGCGGGGAAGGGGGGGGCGAGAGAGAGAGACACACACACACACACACACACAACCACACACACACAACCACACACACACAACCACACACACACACACTCACACTCACACACACACACACACACACACACATACACACACACACACACACACACATACATACTCACAGAGAGGGGGAGAATGGGAGAGAGAAATTGACACACAGACAGACAGAGAAAGAAAGAGACAGAAAGAGAGAGAGAGAGAGAGAGAGAAACAGAGAGAGAGGCAGAGATACAGAGAGAGACAGAGAGAAAGAGAGAGACAGAATGAGAAAGAAAGAGAGAGAGAGACAGACAGACAGACAGACAGACAGACAGACAGACAGAGAGAGCGAGAGAGAGAGAGAGAAACAGAGAGAGAGGCAGAGATACAGAGAGAGAGAGAGAGAGAAAGATAGAGACAGAATGAGAAAGAAAGAGAGACAGACAGACAGACAGACAGACAGACAGACAGAGCGAGAGAGAGAGAGAGAAACAGAGAGAGAGGCAGAGATAAAGAGAGAGACAGAGAGAGAGAGAGAGAGAGAGAACGAGAGAGACAGAATGAGAAAGAAAGAGAGAGACAGACAGACAGACAGACAGACAGACAGAGAGAGCGAGAGAGAGAGAGAGAGAGAGAGAGAGAGAGAGAGAGAGAGAGAGAGAGAGAGAGAGAGAGAGAGAAAGAGAGAGATGCACATGTCGATCCCTCATGCAAGCCTGTAGACCTTTCCTGAGCTGTTTGTGTCCACCCCAATCGAAGAATTGATCAACTTGTGTCACTGTTCTGTCATTGTCACAGGAAAAGGCAAGAGCCTGCACTTACCGACCTCAGCCACGCAGACCCCGCAACCAAGACCACTTCTCTCAGTTACGACCGCTTACCTCCCCTCCCTCCTGTGACGCCACTTCCGGAGAAAAACAACTATGGCTTCCGGGGAAGGTCCAACTCCGGTTACGAAGACGATGACGGCTACTTGCGCTAAATGGTCGAGTTTGACAGAAAGATAAGGGAATATTCAAGTTAGGTGTCCCAAATTCGAGGTAGCAGTATTGTTTAAGAATAGTGTTTTAAATTCTAGGAAGCAAGGTTGCAATTAAAGGTACCAAACTGTACAGAAAGAGAGAACCATTGTAGTGTGATGAAACTTGAACTTCGTGATGAAAAGCGATAGTTTTGCCATTGCAATTTGATTCATTCCGTGCACTTTATTTGCATGATTAGGGACATAACCAAATGGTGGACTCTTCACGGACAGAGTTAATTTTGGAAACTGTAATTTAAGACACCGAAAACAAAGGCTAGATTTTTCGTACTGATGAGATATCAAGGGGAAAGAAGATTAGTTTGACTTGAGAAATCAAATCATTTCACAAGCCTTTGTCCGCATGTTCGTAATGGTTGACCTTTGAGTGAATTTCGGACACTGAACTTAAATGTTACCAAACCATAATTGTAATTATGAAAAAGAAACGATCACAGTACCATTTTTAACATCTCAGTTGGAACTATTGAGTTGAGCTATTTCAGTTAAGACAAAACGAATCAATGTTTTGTGTTTATTTTTGGGGGGGGTGGATTCGAGCTATACTGAATGTTTGTGGAGTTTTTGAATTTTATGTAAAAAAAAGTTGCAACATAAAATGAACTTTTAAAACGCAGTTCTTGACTGAGCTTTAACAAAGTTGTAGCCTTACGACAGTGTTTTAAAAGATCACTTTAACAGTGGATGCCATGGAAGGGGAGGATTTGTTGTTTTGTTTAAGCATAAAAGCAAATCAAAGAGCCATTGGGGTTAAGCGAACGAACGCGTTCATATAATGAGATTGCCTTAAGAGTTTTATAACAGAGGCCTGACAGGAAAAGTCCATACTTAGGCCTACTCACGCTTTCTGAGAAATATTTGACGGAAGGATGGCATCTGTTGTCTTTAGGTTAAGTACATTGTACACTGTAAACTGAAGTGTTACACCTTTGAACACACTTTTTGCAACCCGTTGTGAACACTGTGCGACATGCTATATAACGTAGCACACATGGCAAACGTAGCACACATGGTAAACACTAAATAGTGACACTGACACTGACACATAGTTTACTGTCAAGCTGGCAGCCATACACAGGTTGGGATTTGGGGCAGGGGCGATCGAGACGCAATATGTACAAAGAGTGCATAGCATGGGTTGCCCATTTTATTGTTCGCTGGTACAGCGATGTATGTCTTTGTTCAGTTCGTGTTTTCACAAGATGAATCGATCGCGAGTTGGTCAGTATGTCACCAAGTCACTGTGTGTGTTACTTTTTGAAGTACGTAGAGTGATATATATTTATTCATGTATTTATATGGAAGATTTATATAGCGCTTGGCGTTCTCTAAGCGCTTTACATATTAATTTCTGCCGTGTAAGATGGAATTGTTTTACACAATATATCACGCATTCACATCGGCCAGTAAATCTCAAGCCATTACGGCGAATATTTACTTTTCACGGCCTATTATTCCAAGCCACACGAGTATTTGGTGGACTTTTTTTTTATCAATGCCAATACATTTTTGCCAGGAAAGACCCTTTTGTCAATCAAGGGATCTTTAACGTGCACACCCCAATGTAGTGTACACGATATAGTGTATAGTATTCCACACAGTCTTCACAACTGGTTTACAAAAAGTATGTTCAAAAGTTTAGAGTGAACGAACAACTTGCTGCACGTCTGTTAACGTTGTCCCTGTATTCACTCAATGTTGGGAGCTTTCTCGTCTTTGTATCCTCTCGTCCATACTACTGAGTATATCGTCACGCTCATAAGATAATTGCCTATGGGGGTCCTGATTTGGCCTATATGGTCCGCTGGACCCAAAAAGCAACAACTAACTAACTAACTGATTGCCTATGTCATTTCTTAGAGTTTTGAAAAAAAAACGTGTAAAAGTTTTCGGTTTTTGAACAATCTGCCTATCTTATGTTTGTAATAAGTTGCAAATTGCCTATCTCGAGCGGTTGAAAGCGGAATAAGCGAGAGTTAAAGAGCTGGCAGCAACATTTTCAATCAGCACAAGTGCATAACAACCCAAATAAGCTTTTGTACACCAAAAAAGTCTTCCTGTATGAAAGCAGAAGCCTCTGCTGAAAAGTGCCTAGCTCAGAAACGAGAACGGCAGTTTTGTTTACGTAACCGTGACAACAAGTTCCGGTGGTCTGAGAGTTTGTACTCTCTAACACATCACAGGTACCCTTCCAGTAGCTTCCCCTGTAGTCTCACTGCAGAAATGCCTAACACTGAGTTAGGTATTTTTCTTATGAGCGTGACGATATGCTTCGTTAATAAATAAAGATATATCAAATGTATTTACATTATATTTTGTACAGGACTGGTCTAAGCTGCTAAGCACACACTGAATATATAATTTATAAATTGAGAGTTTACAGATCATATATTTTTAATTTCAACATCATTGTATTCAATGTTCTGTAAAAAGTTGATTTCTTGTGGACGAACATTTATTAAGCCTTATCCCGCGTGCACTAATGTCAAAATTTTACAGAGAACGATGGCTAGTATGCCTTCTTTTGTTAAAGGCACAGTGAGCCTCCCGTAAACCATCACAGATACTGTCAGGCTTTTACACACAGTACAAACACCCTTTAAACACTCACCGCTTGAGAACATCCTAGGTGCCCTCCGTAAAGAGCGAGCAATTTTCAAAGAATTTATTTTTGCGTGGTTTATCTTACCCCTGAGCCATCGTGAACCCGTGTGATCCAGTTTCCCTTTTTCACAATGTAGTCGTCAGTTAGTAATTTGAATGCGACTCGATGTGAGCTTATCCGCAATAGCACGTTATAATGTACCTCTGACTATGCACGAAACAAACGGCTGTGGTTCACAAGAACTCTAGCGATGGCTTTTGACTGTTCAGAG
>NW_027128602.1:15000-20860 GCF_037325665.1 Littorina saxatilis
TCATTTTACCACCATGTCATGTACCATTAGCTCCACGTCCCATTTTGGCGCAATCCCGTTTGGCCGTTATCCCATTTTGCCCCCATCCCATTTTTGCGACATTTCATAGGCCATGTGTCATTTTACATGCCATTCTAAAGTGTCAAAACTCATTTCAGGAGGTTATTACATAAAATGCAACCTCCAGCGTGATTTTTGAGAAACAAACAGGTATTTGGGGACGATGTTTGCTGTACAGCAGTGAAATGGGGACGTCCAAAAGTGCAGAGCTCCCGCAGAGCTATATGAATGGTTTCATCACATACATGGCGCTAGGCGACATATGTTGTGAAAAATTTTACAAATCACGTTTTTGCGCCCGATATTTTCTTGTCATCTCCAAAGTCAAGGGACAAACACGAAATTCCTTGACTTTTGGGGTAGCGCGACTCTGTTAATTTTAGGAATTAAAAAAAAAAAATTCATTACTAGGATGTCCCATCGTTGGGAAATTCCGGTCGCTTCCTCCGAGTGGAAAGCTAGCAGTGACAGAGTCGCACTACCCCAAGTCAAGGGATCTATTAGTCCTGTTTCGCCGTTATCCCAATTCGCCCCCATCCCATTTTGGCGACATTTCTCAGGCCTAGTGTCATTTTACCACCATATCATTTACCAATAGCCCCACATCCCATTTTGGCGCAATCCCGTTTGGCCGTTAGCCCATTTCGCCCCCATCCCATTTTTGCGACATTTTACAGGCCAAGTGTCATTTTACCACCATGTCATGTACCATTAGCTCCACTTCCCATTTTGGCGCAATCCCGTTTCGCCGTTATCCCATTTTGCCCCCATCCCATTTTTGCGACATTTCATAGGCCATGTGTCATTTTACCACCGTGTCAAACCACTAGCGCCACATTCCATTTTGTCGCCATGCCGTTTTGCCGTCATCCCATTTTGCCGCCATCTCTATTTCGCGACATTTTGGATTGTGGCAAAAATGGAATTTGGCGTAAACGGAATGTCTTCCTAGTTGAATAACGCAGTATAGTAGTATAGTGAGGCTTGGCAAGAAGAATAAATAAAAAATGTGATGGCGGCCAAATGGGATGGTGTCAAAATGGGATGACGTGCTATTTTTATGACACGGTAGTAAAATGACGCTTGGCTTGTGAAATGTCGCGACAATGGGATGGGGGATAAATGGAATACGGTGAAACGGCATGGCGGCCAAATGGGATATGGTGTCAAAATGGGATGTCGCGCTATTGTTATGACATGTTAGTAAAATGCCCTGTCACGTAGTCTCAATCCAAATTGGAAATCCATAGCATCATCATTATAATCATCCTCATCTCATTAATCATCCAAAATTATAAATTTTATAAAATGACGCTTGGCTTGTGAAATGTCGCGAAAATGGGATGGGGAAAAAATGGGACGGCAGCAAAATGGGATTGCACCAAAATGGGATGTGGATCAGCCACTAGATTTCCAATTTTAAAGTCTTAGGTATGACCCGGTGTGACGTTTTCATCTTTCGCCGTGTTGATATTTCGATTTTCGGCCTCGTTGATCTAGTATAAACTCTACACTGAACAAAAAAAACACCCTTCGATAGTACTGATGAGCGACCTTGTGTACCTTACATTCATGGGGCCAAATTTGTCCAACCAATTATTTTATTTAACTTAGAAATTTGATTCATCCTAAAATGTTTCCCTTCTTACTCAAGGGACGTAACCACTCGGTACACGTTTTCGAAAAATTCGATTTTGGGAGTGAAATCTATTTAATTTCACAACCAATTTTTTTCACATGCAAGAAACTGACATGCTTTTCGTCCATAAATAATTTCTCTTCTTAATTTTACCAGGAAACAACATTTCGGTCTCGAGTAAATATCGAGGGGGAAATATGTACACAGGCGAAAGATGAAATCGAGACACCGGCCGAGGTTCAAACCCACGACCTCCCGATCACGGGGCGGACGCCTTACCACTAAGCTAATCGTGCCGGTTTACCCTTGAGTGACAGACGGACAGACAAAAGAATATACAGACAGACCGTAATTAACACAAACACACACACTCAGCAGAGCAAAGCGGTATAACACACAAACTCAGCAGAGCAAGGCAGTATTACACACACAGACTCTGCAGAGCAACTAAGTCGGTGACACACAGACACAGTTATTTGGGGACGATGTTTGCTGTACAGCAGTGAAATGGGGACGTCCAAAAACCGATAGCTCTGCGCTGTGCTATGAATGGTTTCATCAGTTACATATGGCGCTAGGCGACATAAGAGTATTTCCAATCCAGTCAGTAGCTAGCATTCACGACCCTGACAACGGATGGTTTGAGTCTGATTTATGAGAATGAGAATGAGGGAGAGAGAGTTGTATTAAATTGAATTGAATTAAATTGAATTGAATTTATCTTTCTCTTAACACTGTAACAGAACAAGAAATGCTAAAATGTTTTTTTTTCATCCCGCCCTCGCCCATTGAGTTGAAATAGAAGTTAACCACATTATGTTTGAAAATGTTCCAGTGCTTTATGTACAATAATGTTTCAATACAATCATAGTGTATTAACATTTTACCAGTATCAGCTGCAAAATAGAAGTAGTGCTTTACAAGTTTCGAAAGAGAAACAGCATGTAATGATACGTAAATGGTGTACAGCAGTGAATTGGGGACTGTTTCCCAAACAGCAGTCAGATGGGGTCTGGTTGTTGTACAGCAGTCATTTGGAGGCACAAGCTAAAACTGCTTCAGAGATGTGTGTTTTTCATTGGCTTTGATCTCCGCTGAGAGGGAGAGAGTCAGAAAGAGCGACATAGACAGATAGACAGAGACAGAGAGACAGACCGAGACAACAAAGGAGAGGTTAAGGACACCCCCTTACCCTTGAGTGACAGACGGACAGACAAAAGAATATACAGACAGACAGACCGTAATTAACACAAACACACTCAGCAGAGCAAAGCGGTATAACACAAACTCTGCAGCAAGGCAGTATTACACACACACACACACACTCTGCAGAGCAACTAAGTCGGTGACACACAGACACAGGTATTTGGGGACGATGTTTGCTGTACAGCAGTGAAATGGGGACGTCCAAAAATTTGCTTCACGCCCAGCCGACCACGAAGGGCCATATCAGGGCGGTGCTGCTTTGACATATAACGTGCGCCACACACAAGACAGAAGTCGCAGCACAGGCTTCATGTCTTACCCAGTCACATTATTCTGACACCGGACCAACCAGTCCTAGCACTAACCCCATAATGCCAGACGCCAGGCGGAGCAGCCACTAGATTGCCAATTTTAAAGTCTTAGGTATGACCCGGCCGGGTTTCGAACCCACGACCTCCCGATCACGGGGCGGACGCCTTACCACTAGGCCACCGTGCCGGTATGGTTTGAGTCCTATTTATGAGAACGAGAATGAGGGAGAGATGATTGTATTGAATTGAATTGAATTAAATTGAATTGAATTGATCTTTATCTTAACACTGTAACAGAATAGGAAATGCTAAACTACTTTTTTTTTCCATCCCGCCCTCGCTCATTGAGGTGAAATAGAAGTTAACCACATTATGTTTGAAAATGTTTCCAGTGCATTATGTACAATAATGTTTTAATACAATCATAGAGTATTAACGTTTTACCAGTATCAGCTGCAAAATATAGTAGTAGTGCTTTACGAGTTTTGCAAGAGAAGCAGCATGTAATGATACGTAAATGTGATACAACAGCGATCAAAGTTCAAGTCTGAAGGTAGGCTCTGAGAAGTGTAACCAGTGCATGCAAATCCTTGGCGATATGATTTATCTCAATAAGGTACAGTGTTCGTCGCACATCCGCAGGCTCCTCAATAAATGCCAGTCGTTCTGATTCATCATAACTCATGTCTGCTTTGTCCCTGAATAACGTCCAGTACAATGTTTCAGCTTTGGTACAATCGTAGGTGAACATGAAGTCATCTGATTTTGCAAGCAGCTGTTTGGATGAAGCATTGTACACCATTCTAATCACTTTCTTTCGTGTTCTGGGGTTCGTAGTAATTTCTAAAGCAAGTGCTTTTACTTCCCCTAGACTGTACTCCCTTTCCAAAGCATCCTTTTCAGCTTTAGTCAACTGCTTTTCCACTGGTTCCTCTGTATCACTCTCTGACGTAAAATATCTGTCCTTGTCACTGTCAGTGGCCACGCATGTGGAGTCAACGGATTGCTGCAAGGCAGGTTCCGTCAGCTTGGATGGAATGTGGCTCCGTGATTCACGTGCTTCAATGTTCACAACACAGCTTGCCTCGCTGTCAATGCGTTCGCCGGCGTGTAGTCTCATTTTCTGTTTGTGCCTAACGTCGGGAACTTTGTCGTACGTGTTTGTGTGAATTATGCCTGATGTTGTGCTGGCATGATTTCGCAGATGATCGATCAGCTGTATCAACAGAAGAAACGCATACCTCTTTGCTGTTAAATTGTTGGGATCATTGTCTGTCACGTCTGAGCTGCGAAGGGGTTTTGTTTACGTTGCGTTGACTAGCTCGGCAAATGGCGGCCTGTTGGTTCTCTGTGCTGAGCAGTTGAAGTGTGACTGTGGCTCCTTCTCATTCTCCGGTGACTTTCCAGTACTTGACATAGTGGTCAGCTGGCAGGCCTGTCAAGGTAGCTTCCACAGCAGTTGGTAGTCCAACGACAGGCATTTTCTTCACTTGTTCAAGTAAATTGCTGGAGCGAAAAATGTGTGCTACCGGAGGGACAGATAGAGAGAGAGAGAGAGAGAGAGAGAGACAGAGAGAGAGAGAGAGAGAGAGAGAGAAAGAGAGAGAGAGAGACAATGACAATGACAATTCTTTATTTAACGAGGGTAGTAGATTAAGCAGTGGTCTGCTTTTTTACATCCAGCCCTCGCCCTAAAGAGGGACTAACTAAAAAAATGAAATAAAAAATACAAGATAAAAATTAGAAAATAGATAACTAAAATTCTACATTTTAACAGATAACTAAAGTGAAAACACATTATACATATGTACACAAAATGCATTACATTGAGGTAAATTGCGAGTTGATTGATGTGAATTAAGTGGTATAGTGCAGCTTGCACTTTCTTAACATCATGCTCTAATCCATACATTACATTTTAAAGAAAATCAATCAAACAAGCAAGACATTGCTAAGATCATCACACATCTAAATACATGTAGTGGTTGGTTTGTAAGTCCCTTCATTCGAAAAGGGTTTGTGTACATTATACCAATAAAGAGGAGAGGGGCATGTTTAATACAAAAATTGTATTTGTAATTGTAGAGAGAGAGAGAGAGAGTGAGAGTTGGGGTAATTAAATAAGAGAGAAAGACAGAGACAGAGTGAGAGAGACGGACAAACAGACGGACAGACATACGGACAGACAGTAACCTGCGAGAGAGAGGAAGACAGACAGATAGGCACACAGTCAAAAACCGGAAAAAAAAATCATAGAAAGAGATAGAGATAAAAGACACAATTGCAACAGCTCTGCAGATTTCTTTCCTACGTGTTTGTTTAAAACAAATCTGACAGAGAAAGGAGAACAAAACAGAGAGAGAGTAGGAAAGAGAAAGTGTGTAAGAGAGAGAGAGAGATAGAGAGAGAGAGAGAGAGAGAGAGAGAGAAGAGAGAGAGAGAGGAGAGAGAGAGAGAGAGAGAGAGAGAGAGAGAGAGAGAACGGGAGAGAGAGATGACGATGATGATTTAACGTTGTTATACAATGAATAGGGTTAGAGGCTATCACGCAGCAAACTCTCCAAGAGAGGGAAATAAAGAGATATATCATCATCATCATCATCATCATCATCATCATCATCATCATCATCATCATCATCATCAT
>NW_027128603.1:5000-10753 GCF_037325665.1 Littorina saxatilis
CATCATGTCCATCTTGATTCTCTTCACGATGGCTGTTTTTTGTCGTTAATGTGTGATATTATTGTTTGTTTGTTTTTATTTGCTCTTTTATGATTTTTTAAAAAATTAATCAACAAGTAGAACTATTATCTCAAGAACTTTTCCTCTTTGTGAGAAATTGGATAACTTATGAGTGGGATGTATATGTTGCAGTACATTATCAAAACCAGGAAGTTTACAAAAACCCTGATAATTTCAGTAAATTTGAAAATGTTCTGTTTTACTCGGGGATTTTGTAAATTTCCCAAATATTCTATGAAAGGTGTAAATGTCCTGGTTTGAAGGGTCAGGAATTTTGCAAATCTACTGAAATAGAATTGAATAAACTCCACTGAAGTTTGGCAGCATTCACATATATACGTGATGAAGCAGCAACAAGCTAGACATTCTTGAAATTGATTAGTTTATTTGTCGAGGGACCCAAACAAAATGTCTCTTTTTTTCTGTTTTGTTGATTGCCAAGCACAGTATTGTGTGGCGTTTGATAAAATGAAAATATTCATCCATCCACTCACAACGTTCTTTCGCTCCCTCTCTCCGAATTCTACCTGTCGTAACGTTAACACAATTTTAAGTATGTTTGAAAATACAATTTTGATAATACCTAAAAATAATCTACATCCACACTTTGGGGGCCTGGTAGCTCCGTTAGTAGAGCAGTAGACTGGCAATCCTCGAGTCGCGGTTCGAATCCAGGCCAGGTCGGTTGGGTCAACATTATGCGTAGACTCGAGAGACGGTATCCATGTCCCAGCCTCGTGTCGCAGTAATGGCACGTAAAAGGCCTTGGTAATTCTGCCAGCAGTGCACGCGTTTAATTGGCCCACAAACACGCACGTATTGGTAGAGCTACTCTTCTTGTTGAGGGGGAACTGGTCAGAATTTCGCAGCAATTCAACTGTACAGTAATCAGAGAGAGAAATGTAAAAAGATCTCCGAATCCCCTGCAGACGTATTCGGCAATATCTCCTTTGGGAACATTAACATAATAATGTCGAAAATTGAATACAATTCTAATATCTCAGCCGACACAAAATAATGAAAAACGCGTTCATCACATCGTCTTATTCTTTGGAGGATAAAAATACCACTACCACGATCATATGATAATGAGTTTTGAACGACAATTCTTATGAAGCATCGATCACCAGGGAGAATGACAAATAACACAAAAGAGAGAGGGAGAGAGAGAGAGAGAGAGAGAGAGAGAGAGAGAGAGAGAGAGAGAGAGAGAGAGAGCAAGAGAGAGAGAGAGAGAGAGAGAGAGAGAGAGAGAGAGAGAGAGAGAGAGAGAGAGAGAGAGAGAGAGAAATGATGATAATTAGTTTTAACGTCCTCTTAGAACCAATTGGCCTATCTTGGGACAGGTAGAGTTGATATGCTTTATGGGGGGGACAGGACACTGGACAGACATGCAAACAGAGAACACATATGATCGTGTTATAGATCTGGAAGTCTGTTGTTGCGATATTTCAAAATGGGGATGGAAGTAAAGATTTTGTTGGGGTTGTTGCCATAGTGTACGCGAAATATAGTTGGAGTGGAGCGGTTTTGTAGGCTTATTTGCTTTTTATTTATGTAAAATATTTTTCAGACTTTTGGATAATGCCAAAATAATGTAATAAAGAACTGGCTGAATAAGTAAATAAATACGTAACTAGAAACATTTTAGCCAAATAAGAATATTAAATATAACTTGCAAAAATAATATATCAGAATGGGGAACTTAAGTTCAGTGTATGTGATTTAGCCTTCTTTGAATAGAGCTATATGATAGGTGTTGTAGGCGCTTTGGTTGTTGCGCGTGGGGAGGGAGGGGGGGGGGGTCGGTGGGAGAGAGGGTTGAGGGGTGGGAAGGAGGAGAGGGGATGAAGTTTTCAAAACAGATGTCCTATTTCAGACTTATGTATTGAGAGACACAGGGTGTATGCTGGCTTCCATTGAAGCGTGCAATGTTTATCTAAAAACTCATGGGGTTTGTGTTCGTTGACAAGAGTCACTGTGTGTAGGTTGCGGAAACCTTGTTGGAGTAATTGGCAGCGGTCAAAGAGGTGTAAAAAAGATATTAGCTTTCCACATTTACAGAGACGGGAAAAGAACTTGTGAGCGCATCCATCCGTGGGAATTCTGCGAAGTATTTTAAGGAGGGGGGTGGGGAGTGTAGGCTTGTTTTGTTTTGTTTGTCGGGGCAGAATAAGCCAACCATGGGCATTGCCTTCTGTTTTTAATTCTGTTTCCCAGTGACGCCAGGCAACTTTGGCCATTTTGTGTTTTGTTTCCGTCTTTGTTAATTTGAGGTCATGAAATTCTGCTTGATCTGTGAAAAACTCTTTTGCTGCTCTGTCAGCCATATCATTGCCTCTGATCCCTGTGTGTGAGGGGATGTACATAAGGGTCAGTTCTGTTCCAGAGGCAATGATCTGGTGACAGAGGAACAATATTTCCGTCTGAAGCTCTTCCCGGTTTCTGGAACCATTTTGGAGAGCAGTCAGAGTTGATTTTGAGTCGGAGAGAATCACGACTTTTGTTGGGGGTTGAGGGAGGTCATTGATATAGTGGTATGCTCTTAAGATGGCTTACATTTCTGCAGTTGAGTTTTAAGTTTTTAGTTATTTTGAGGTCAGGGATGACAAAAAGGCACAGCCGGCTTGGCCATCATTTTGTTTTGAGCCGTCAGTAAATATTTGTAGGTGATCTTTGTAACTGTTTGAGATTATTTCTCTTACTATTGATGAGACAAGCCCAGGGTTATCTTTCTTTGTTATACCCAGATCATGATCAGGGATGATAATGGGGGACTCCATGAACCAAAAGGGGAAGGGGTTAATGGGAATTTGGGCCATCCTACCTGGGTTCACCCCACTTTCTTGAAATATCGGTTGAACATAGTCCGCCAGTGGGATTGTTGTTTCGTATATTTTGAGTGTTTTTCTTTTTAGGTTTTGGTAAGGGGCCGAGGTTATCGTGTCGAACTCAGCAGTGCGCTCTTCGTTCACAGCATTATCAACTGTACTGGCTATTGATACATACTGCGCCGACATTAGTTTTCGGGCTACGGTCGGCTCCTACCCAGAGTGGAAGTGCTATGGTTCCTATGGGAAGGCTGGAATCACACAGCCGAGTGTCATTCACTTAACGAATGCGACTTTGAGGGTGCTCAGGTTCTGTTTACCTGACCAACACCGCAGGTGCGGCAGTTCTCGGGCCTGGTTGACACCAGGATATATTATGACAGTAAGCGTAGAGTGCTGCCCTGTCACGTAGTCTCAAACCAAATTGAAAATCCATAGCATCATCATTATAATCATCCTCATCTCATTAATCATCCTAAATTATAAATTGTCTTGCTCTTGTGGCCCTTCATGCCCGGAGCTCTCATGGTGACCTTGGTCTCAGTGTTCCTGTTGGATCCTTCCCTGAATAGTAGTTCTGCTGTCAGTCATCAACGTGTGACGTTCTGGGGTGTCGACGGAGGGACGTGGTGGCGGTCTGCTCTCTGGAGGGGACCCTCACTCAGTCTGGCTCCGCGACTTAACAGTCAATGTCGTTAGTAGGGGGCATAGTAGGTAGTGGGCTGCGTCCGTTAGCTCGGGACAGACCCACTACTGAACACCGTCGAAGTGACTCAGCAGAAGTGCAGTGTCATCTTCCGAGGGTAGCCTACCGCAACGGCCCGACATCCCTCCCTGGAGCGTCTGTAAAATCGACAAGTCTGGCAGCGGAACGAAATTCAGATGGGGATGGAGCAGTGAGTGCAGGGACGGGGCGGCGTGAGAGCACACCGGAACAAGGGGAAAAAAATAAAAATAAAAATAAATACAATAAATCAATCAATCAATAAATAAATACAAAAAAATTTTATATTCGGATTAAAAACAAGCTCTGAAAATTAAAATGATAAAAACTATGATTAAAATAAAATTTCCGAAATCGATTTAAAAACAATTTCATCTTATTCCTTGTCGGTTCCTAATTCCAAAACCATATGGATATGATATGTTTGGATTAAAAACACGCTCAGAAAGTTAAAACGAAGAGAGGTACAGAAAAGCGTGCTATGCAGCACAGCGCAACCACTACCGCGCTAAACAGGCTCGTCAATTTCACTGCCTTTTGCACGAGCGGCGGACTACGGCCATTGTGAAAAAAATGCAGTGCGTTCAGTTTCATTCTGTGAAACTGAAAAGCTTGACTAAATGTAGTAATTTTGCCTTAAGTACGCGACTTGTTGTTTTTTGTGGGGTTTTTTTGTGGTTTTTTTTGGGGGGAGGGGGTTTTGAATGTGTGTTTTCTTGCGGGGAATTAGTTGCGCACAAAGAGCGTATTACTATCTATGCACGTCATTGGGGAAAAGTAATTTGTGGACACAAGTGATTCGGTTATTTGTGTATTTTAGCAACCTAATCCTTCAAAGTGGGTGTGGTGGGGATATTAAGCAACGCCGCTAAGTACGTGTGATAGTTGTGGCTACGCCATCAGTCCCTTGACGACTAATTACGTCCTATGATGTTGCGTGTCTGGCACCACTGACAGCCAGACGTCTGCCTGCAACGTTTCCCCCGTTGGCAGACCAGAAAAAAAAAGACAACAAAGGAAAACAAACAAATTGAGAGACAGGGAGGGAGAGAGAGAGAGAGAGAGAGAGAGGAGAGAGAGGAGAGAGAGAGAGAGAGAGAGAGAGAGAAGGAGAAGGAGAGAAAATGAGAAGGAGAGAGGAGCAAAAAGACAGAAAGAGGGAGAGATAGAGAGATTAAGAGAGAGGGAGATGGGGGGGAGAGAGCGAGTGACAAAGAGTGTGAGAGAAAGACAGAAAGAGAGAGAGAGAGAGAGAGAGAGAGAGAGAGAGAGAGAGGGAGAGAGAGAGACACTGACACAGTTTAATTGAATATGGGCCTGCAGCCCCTTTCAATGGGGGGGGGGGGGGGTACACATGAATCACAGGAAAAATAGAAAACATGATATTTAAACGCATGCAAAATACACAGTGGTTTTTTCCAAGCTTTCCTCTATCAATAATAATGCACATCAATGCTGCCTAATATATACATACAACCGAACAATAAATACAGCAACAACAAAACCTTCAGCGACAATTAATCCTCATTATTATTTAACATTGACAATCTAAACTGAAATGTAAAAAACAAAAACTTTGCTAAATCTACAATTGTTTCTGTGTCTTGTTTTTTAAACATGGTAATCATACTGCCCAACTGATCACCAACACTTAAAAACTGTGCTAAATATTTTATTTTTAACTCACAATATGTTTGGCATTAAAAAAAATAGATTTCGGTCTCTAATTTATCTTCACAAAAGAGGCAACACTTGTTTTCTGTTGAATTTTGGAAGCGATATCTGTGGATATTTATCTGTGAAACACCCATTCTAAATTGAGCGATGACATTTATGTACACATTTTTCCATAAAATGTCCACATAACGTTCTTTTTCAAAACAGGCTTTATATTTTCCATACAGTGATAGGCGCTCACTCGAGTCCAAATGATTACGCCAATCATGACAGAAGGAACTGCAGAGCCTCTCCTTCAGTTCTGCAAAAAAAACACCCTCTCGTCTCCACATCCAAACATCCAAACTTGGTAAAAATCCATTTTAACACAAAACTGCCTGTACATGCGTTACCCATGTGATACCACCTTTTTCGTGGAGGTTGAACAACATTTTGTATGCCTGGCTGTCTCAATAACCGTA
>NW_027128604.1:0-60187 GCF_037325665.1 Littorina saxatilis
TGGTTGTAATCATGAGTACGACTAGACTGAAATGATAAATAATGTGCATCACAGTACTATTAAAGCACTAAAAAGTGCCTCCCACTAGCTTGTCACCAAATAAACAAAGTAGGTTGTAACAAAATTGCAGATTAATAAAAAAAATTGTTCAATCAATAGTATATGTCACACCTGACATTAAACTAGTAATTTCCATCACTATCCTTTTCAGGCATTAAAAATAGTTCAAAGCAGCTAGCCCCACATGGAAGTAAGAGGCTCATTCACAAGCTAGTTAAAAGCTTTTCATTCTTTTGTTTTTCTCAAAAGAAAGTTCATAGTATGACAACAGTATTCACAGCAGGCAGTTTTAAATCACGCAAGGGTCATTCTCCAGGTGTGTTCACGAAATACATTGTAATTTTAAACAGAGACAATTATCAGTTCACGCTTGAAGATGATTTTACTGACCAAGTTTCTCCCCATATATTTCATAACCCTGCAGGTGAAAATGGGAATACCAGCACAGAATGACTGTCAGTGAACATTTAATACCAACACTTCAAACTACATCACTCATCATAAAACAGAAGCTGTGACTTGGATTTAAATGAAAATCAAAAAGTGGAAAAACTCATACTCTGATAATTGTTGTCCAAGCGTTTCAAACTACATCACTCATCATAAACAAGAGGCGAAGCCTTCAAGGCTCACGTAAGAAATCGACAAACAGTAACACAAACTCAATCACTTCGTCACACATACACACACACACACACACACACACACACACACACACACACACACACACACACACACACACACACACACACACACACACACACACACACACACAGTAAGCGGCATAGGTGACACTGTGCAAGAAAGCGAGACACTAGATCTAGATCTGAATGGCCGATTTCGAAGAAAAAACTAGTCTCGGCCCGCTCAAAAGAACAATGACCGAGACTTTCAGTAATTCCTTCGCGTGACGTCTAACCCTCTTACGTCATAATGTGACGTCTTCAAATGTTGTGACGTCTTCAAATGTTAAGGTTTCTACCACAGACATACATACATACATACATACATACGCACGCACGCACGCACGCACGCACGCACAGACAGACAAAAGTTAGCATCGCATAGGCTACACTTACGTGAGCCAATAAAACAGAAGCTGTGACTTGGATTTAAATACAAATCAAAACGCGGAAAAACTCATACTCTGATAATTGTTGTCTAAGTGTTTGTGTGGTTAAAAAAAACAAACGTACCTGATCCAGAGCAACCCATATGATCATTAAAATGTAACCATTCACTGGTCCATAGGTATACTCTTTTCAAAAAGGAGATGGGTATGGAAGAGGCAGTGCTTCTGTTAGTGATTCAAAGTGCCAGACATCCCATCCTAGTGCTGTAAAATGGATATATATATATTCAATATTTCATGGAAGCTTACTAATATTTGCATGCAAACATACTGTGACAGTACTAATACAGTAAAAGCATTATTGAGGGTGAACAGCCTGGTTTACCTGGTTTCAGTGAGGAGTAACAATACTAACAATAACATGCCTAAGTTGTGAAATGTAAGTACTTAACCCCCCCCCCCCCCCCCCCGGACACTGGCAAAATTCCAGCAGAATGTCCCCCATCTTCGCTGACGATTATCCACAGTTTATAGAGGAAGTGTGCAGGTAAGTTGTCTGCCTCTGTGTGGGTTTTACCTCCGCGGTGTAGACGAAAAACTTTTCCACTTCTGCCACAGGGCAAAAAGTTTCGTTTTGGCACTTTAACTTGGCATATAACATCAAACATCACGTTAATCAACTGAATTTTGTGGCATTATACCTATGCAATTCATGTCACATTAGAAAAACTGCCGGAACGCAATACAATTCCTGAGATTTTAGTATTATGCATAACACGGTAAAACATCGAGTTTTGGTGTCTGCGTTTTGGACGTTTTCGCTGGGATAACGGACGGCTATTCACATCGTTTTAAACAAGTTGTCGCAGTGAGCAAAACACCAGATACCGTCTGGAATTATGACAAGTTATTGCAGTGACTTAAACTCGAAGTTAGCTGTTGGTTTTGATGTGTTTCACTGCGTTTTCGTCTTGCTTTTGTTTCATAATGTTGTTGCTGTTGTTGTTACTGTTGGGAGCTATACATCACATTTTTGTTCCCCGAAAAATATATTCTTGATTAATATCAGGACGCAAACCATCCCCTTTACTTCACACACACAAACACACACACACACACACACACACACACACACACACACACACACACACACACACACACACACAATCTACTCCTCAGTTTGCAGCGTGGCTTAGACAGCGAGTTTGCCCGTACCCAAGGGGAGTAACTCGAAATAACTGAGCGCGCGGTCTGCTGTAAAAGGCCCTAATAGAAATCAACCCCCTCCTGCTAGGTACACGTGCACTCAAGTTAACCTCTGCTTTGACCTGTGGCTGTGTGCCAAGAGAGAGAGCAGAGACACACACACTCCAGCGCCGTAGACCAGATTAATAGGTGCTTGATTTTGGTATTTTGATGTTACATAACATTAAACCTTTATTGGGCTAAGCCCACGAAGATCTGTGATGTATAATCAAGAAGACCTGTTACTTTAATGTAAATGGTGTTATATTACTGTTGAACCTTTAGGTTTAATGAAAGTAACTGTAAGTTTGAACTTATCGTTTTGCAGACCAACCCGTGACGCCAGAGGATAACGGAGATTCACCCCTGGCACTCATAGCGGGCGGGTCTGTTGCTGCTGCTGTTGTTGTCATCGTCATCATCGTCGTCATCGTCGTCATTGTCGTCAAGCGAAAAAGTAAGGCTTACAAAGACTCGTCTCAGGTAGACTCGGACATGTTATCAGTGATTGATAAATAATTAAGATATGCACATTTTAATAGATAAATGGAATCTAATATTTGTCATTGATATTTATCATCTACACTTTGTGATAAACAAGCATGATCCAGACTTTCTTATGCGTCTGCATGTGTGTATGTATAACTCTGCATTTGGAAAACGTACGCCATAACGTAAGGTTTTGTGTTATAAACTAACATATCAAAGCCATGTCTCATGTGTCACAGACAGAACCTACGAGAGGCCCAGACGAAGAAGAGGAAGACCTGAACACACGTACTCGGACCTTCATCCTGACAACAACACTACACCACAGCCTCTCAACACTGCTCCCAACGCTCCTCCAGCCACTGCTCAAAACACTGATCACAATACTGCTGACAACACAACCCTTAACACTGCTGCTCACAACACTGCTGATGACACTGGATTGGTCGTGTGTACGTGAACATCCGGAGTGACGGTGCGAGTGGTGGCGCCGTGTACTACAATGAGACCAGCGACACACAGACAGCGCCCAGCACTGACGGACAGGACGCCGACCACTACTACATTGAGATGCTGCCGCCTGTGGATCTGAGTGGTAAGATACAACACGAAAGAAGAGAAACAGAGAGTACTTAGTGAGGAGGGATTGAAGGCAGGCGGAAGAGATGGAGGACAGGGATAGAGAGAGACACACACACTGAGAGAGGGACAGGGATAGAGAGAGACACACACATAGAGAGAGGGACAGAGATAGAGAGAGACAGAGAGAGGGGGAAAGAGAGAGAAGGAGAGAGAGAGATAGAGTGAGATAGAGAGAGAGAGAAGGAGAGAGATAGAGAGAAAGAGAGAGGTAGAGAGAGAGAGGGGGGGAAAGAGAGAGTAGGAGAGAGAGAGAGATAGATAGAGAAAGAGAGACAGGGAGAGAGAGAGATAGATAGAGAGAGAGAGAGAATGAGAGAGAGATAGATAGAGAGAGAGAGAATGAGAGAGAGAGAGAGAGAGAGAGAGAGAGAGAGCGATAGAGAGATCGAGCGGTTAGGGAGAGAAAGAGAGTGTGCAATGGTGAACTTAGTTTCAAGTTCAGTGACAAGCTTAACATATACTCATCTCTGTCTGTCTGTCTTTTGTTCAGGTCCTGCCGCCCTCACGAGAGAAGCTGACCTGGGGATGAACGTGTCGCTGTATGAGGAGATAAAGTGAAGGATGATGACGAGGATAATGACGATGATGATGACAATGATGATGACGACGATGACGATGGATCTTCTTGTTCTTTTTTTTCAAGGACTTAGGTTTAAGACTACGCCATTTATTTCCAACCTGTCCTTGCATCCGATACAAAATAATTAAGATTAAGAAACCAACGACTACAACTCTGTCTGTCGGCGGTTGCGCCACATTGATGCCGGTATAGTGATGTCAGCTTTCTGCCTCTGTCACCTTTCCGCCTCTGTTACCTTTCCGACTCCATATATACTGGAGACTGAAATGTTGTTTCCAGATCAAATTAAAGAGGTGGACGTATTTAAGGACGAATAACATGTCAGTTTCTTGCATGTGAAGGAAATTGGTGGTGACATGTGATAGATTTCACCCAAAAATTCGATTTCTTCGAAAACGTGTACCGAGTGGTTACGTCCCTTGAATAAGATGGGAAACATTTTGGGATGAATCACATTTCTAAGTTTAAATAAAAACATTGGTTGGACAAATTTGACCCTATGAATGTAAAGTACCCAAGGTCGATCATCAGTACTATCGAAGGGTGTTTTTTAGTTCAGTGTGGAGTTTATACAAGATCAACGATGCGAATCGGACAGGTGACAGAGGCGCAAATCTGACATCGTTAAACCGGCACGAACACAATAGCGGTGGATATAGCTCGATGACATGTAGCAAAGCTGACATCGTTTAACCGGCTCGAACACCATAGCGGTGGATATAGCTCGATGACATACAGCAAAGCTGACATCGTTAGCTCGAACACCTTAGCGGTGGATATAGCTCGATGACATACAGCAAAGCTGACATCGTTAAACCGGCTCGAACACCTTAGCGGTGGATATAGCTCGATGACAGGTAGCAAAGCTGACATCGTTAAACCGGCACGAACACCATAGCGGTGGATATAGCTCGATGACATACAGCAAAGCTGACATCGTTAAACCGGCACAAACACCATAGCGGTGCATATAGTTCGATGCATGTCAGCCACTTGATTTTATCTACAATTTCGATTTACCAGTTTGTCGCAATATTTTCCGGCAGTGTCGCAAAATCTTAACAAATGTTATAAGACTATGTGAATAGTAAACTGTATTTTTACAATTTAACACCAGGTACGATCAAACATTCAGAGAAGTTGACGTTTTTATTTGAACACGTGTCTCCACTTTGTTCCGAATCTACGATAGTGTCTTCACCAAATAAGGTATCTACGATAGTGTCTTCACCAAACAAGGTATCTACGATAGTGTCTTCACCAAATAAGGTAGCGAACATGTCATTGCTTAGTAATAACCCATTGACTGCTGACAGAAATAATTCAAAAATTCCATCATAAAAAAATCATCACCTAAACGGTAAAACAATTAGCACACAATTCAGAACATGGTCTCCAGGGGAGGCTATCATCTTTCTGCAATTCAAAGAGCAAGTAATATACAGCGATTGTTTCCCATTCCAGAGTATTGATTTGTTAATTATGTCAAAACCCGTGTACTTGATTGCAACTGTTCAACTAATGTGTGTGTGTGTGTGTGTGTGTGTGTGTGTGTGTGTGTGTGTGTGTGTGTGTGTGTGTGTGTGTGTGTGAGTGTGTGTGTGTGTGTGTGTGTGTGTGTGTGTGTGTGTGTGAGTGTGTGTGTGAGTGTGTGTGTACTTTTGTGTGTCTGTGTGTGAGTGTGTGTGTGTGTGTGTGTGAGTGTGTGTGTGTGTGTGAGTCAGTGTGTGTGTGTGTGAGTGTGTGTGTGTGAGTGTGTGTGTGTGAGTGTGTGTGTGTGTGTGTGTGTGTGAGTGTGTGTGTGTGTGTGTGTGTGTGTGAGTGTGTGTGTGTGTGTGTGTGTGTGTGTGTGAGTGTGTGTGTGTGTGTAGCACACTAATTGCTAAAACAACAACACCAACACTTATACAACTACAGAACAATGTTCATATTATATCTAAACTTTTGATATGTACATGTTTACAGTTTCTTTAGAGTGCCAATTTGTGGTCAGCTTTCTAATGATATATTTGTATATATAATTTGCAAGTTTGTTGTTTAACCTAACAAGCAAATGATTTCGTCTGAAATACCTTGTGTGTGTGTGTGTTTTGGGGAGGGGGTGGGGGTGGTAGCTAGACTGCCACTGAATGGTATTTTCTATTATTTATTGGTTTCCCGCAGTTTGGTTCCATCCCTTGATTACATACTAAGTCCCCCTAGATTTCTGACTCTGTACATGTCTCTTGCTAAATATACCATTTGCTATGCGTTGTTCTTCTGATGCTTTGGTTGCTTGTCACTATGTGCCATATACTAAAGTTACATGTCGTCACGCTCATAAGATAATTGCCTATGTTATTTTTCATAGTTTTGAGAAAAACGCAAAACACTTATTTGGTTTGTGAACAATCTGCCAGTCTCATTTTAGGTATAAGTTGCAAACTGCCTATCTCGAACGGTCAACGGAGGTATACGCGTGAAATAAAGAGTTGACAGCAGCTTTTGCATACCTTCCCATTCTCCGAACAATTTTTTATGTATCAAAACAAAAAAGTGCCTAACTCAGAAACGAGAACGGCAGTTTTGCTTAAGTAACCGTGGCAATGGTTTCCGATGGTCTGAGAGTTTATTCTCTCTAACACATGACAGGTACCCTTCCAGTAGCTTCCCCTGTAGTCTCACTGCACAAATGCCTAACACTGAGTTAGGTATTGTTCTTGTGAGCGTGACGATGTTTGATTGTTGAGTTTTGTGTTTGTTTCATATCCCTCGACTGTCATTGCATATTATAACCATTCATGATTAATGTTGCCTTAAACATTGTATGCAGACTGCATTGACTTTAAATCGTACAACGCTTTTTGTGTGTTTTGTTTTTATTTCATTCTTATTTTTGGGGGAGTTTGTTTTGTATACAAGTAGGAGCTTGACATCACAGGACACAGACAAGGGAGCAAACTCACAGAAGAGAACACACGTTAGTCAATTTCAATACACAGGTGGGGGGGGGGGGGGGGGGGGGGGGGGGGGGTGGGGTGTCATGGATCGGGGGTCGCAGTAACAAGAGTATGTACAAGAAGAAAACAGCAACAGTGGACTAGCCGTTGCTTCCTAGCTGTCATGCAGACACAATCATCAATGTGTCTTAATATCCATATACATCTAAGTGGTACACAAAAACATGCATACACAAGCGCCGAGCCTTCATTACCGAAACATTACACAAGCAATAAACATGACACAAAACTACTTCACCGAAAGGAAATTCCACTTCATAATTAGTTAGGAGGCCCTCTCCTTTCTTTCACTCCTCTCTAGTTTACACTCGCGGATGCATTCGCATTCGACTGTCGAGTGATCCCTCGAGGAAACAGGACGTGTCTGTCTGTATGTCTGTGTGTCTGTCTGTATATCTGTCAATGTGTCTGTTTGTGTGTCTGCCTGTATACGTGGTGGCGGTCTGCTCTCTGGACGGGACGCTCACTCAGTCTGATTCCGCGACGTAATAGTCAATGTCGTTAGTAGGGGGCATGGTAGGTAGTGGCCTGTGTCGGTTGGCTAGCGATAGGTCCACAGCTGAACACCGTCGAAGAGACTCGGCAGCAGTGTAGTGTGTGTGTTAGTGTGCGTGCGTGCGTGCGTGCGTGCGTGCGTGCGTGCGTGCGTGTGTGGGTGTGTAAACCGAACACTATGACAAATAGCAACAAACAACAAAGAACAAGGATACATCCAAAAACGACAGGAACAAAGGAATGAGTGAAACAAGTACTACAAAATAAGACAGAACAAACTAAGAAGCAAATGTAAGTCAGACAAATAAATTAAAACAATAACAAGAGTACAACGCAGTCAGCAATAGAAGGACTCAGAGACCCATAGAAATGTAAACAGTGAAACCAAACTAGTATTTAAGTAAATGTAAGATAAATGAATGCATAAACAAATAGATACGTAAATGAATGCATAAATACATTCATTAACCTATCAATCAATCATAAAATCAAGCATACAGTCAATCAATCAATCAATTTATCAAACTTTTACCAAAACATTCGACAAGCCATAAACATGACTCAAAACAACTTCACCGTTCGAAAGTAAATTCCACATCATAATTAGTTTACCACATTCCGCCCTTACCCCCCTCCCCCCTCCCCTCCCCTCCCCTCCCCTCCCCCCCCCCCTCCCTCCCGGAGACTCTTTCCTTTCTTCAACCCTTCTCTAGTTTAAACTCGCGGATGCATTCATATTTGACTGTCCAGTCATCCCTCGAGGAAAAAAGGGCGTGATTTGCTTCCTTGAAAAAATCTTTCCTTTTGGCTCTGTCTGTCTGTCTGTCTGTCTGTTTCTCTCTCTGTCAAGCCATTTCTATCTCTCCCTCTTTCTTTGTCAAATCTGTCTTTGTCTGTCCGTCAGTCTTTATGAGTAGGTCTGTCTGTGTGTCCGTCTGTGTGTCTGCCTGTATGTCTGTCTGTTTGTCTGTCTGTTACTCACGTCTGAAAACAATAATCACGACATGCGAACAATTACCCTAGGCATCCCATCAAACATTGCGTAACAATGCCCAGTTCTCCTCGTGTGAAAGATTCGCCCCTCCATCTTAGACCTGGCTACGCTTTTACATGAACTATGACCACACCGCCACTTGGACATATACCAACATCAGCAACCTAGAACAAGTGCGAATTGTACAAAGAATGAGGAAATAATTTCTTGACCAACACTAGAAGCTAAATTCACGAGAGAAAAAAAGCTCTACATACGAAGCAGTGATGATGTTGATTATGTGGTAAGAGTCAAAGTGGAGGGGTCGTGTTGTTCTATGTAAAATCTTTGGCAGATATGAGACAGTGTCCAACAGTCTCCACGTTAAACAGTGTAGGGGAGGGTGGGGCAGGTAGGGTCAAAAAAATCCTTTTTCACTCTCATTCAAAGATTAACCAGTGAAAACATTTCAAACAACTTTTTAAGAAAACTTTAATCCTTTTGCAATACAATAATTCAACATTCGAAAATAAATCGTTCTAATCATGAGAGATAAACGATAAATAAAAAGGTCACCAAAAATACCCAACCTGCCCCACCACGGGGCAGGTTGGGTACCCCTGTGGGGAAGGTTGGGTCAACTTGAGAAAAACAGCTATTATCCTGCCAAAATAAAGGTAAATTAATAAATTGACTAGCTGAACGATACCACAATTAACCCGTGTATATAATTGAGATATGAAAACAACCAACCAAACAAAGAAGAACAAGAAAATTGCCAATAGTAACAACTTACCAAAAACAAACACGAAGCAAAAAATAATATTAAAAAACATCAATGGAAAATAACATAACTTCGCATGTCTGTGCGTGTTGTTATTAAAAACATAACTGAAATAAGAGGTCAGGGTTGAATACAAATGGTGCCGTTGCTGTTGCAATAAACAAAACCTGTCATTCTGTAACACAAACAATATTTATAACTCATACACATGAAATACACGCACCCATCAACACACAATCGCGCGCGTACATACAAACAAATTCACCTATGATTCATATTTCATGCAATAACAAATTTATCCTACATACGTGAGAGAGACACTCGTGAGATAATAATCGTTCAAATCACACGTGTGTATATCATGTAAATGAGGTCATGTCAAGCAAGTCTGGCAGGGACCTGTTTTTCCACTGCTTACAGGGCTGAATATTGGCGGTCGCCCGATCGCCCCCGGCGGGTTCAAATCGCGTCGGGCGGGTTCGAAATTCTGCTGAAATCGCCCGCCGTGCGGGTTCAAATTTCGCTGAAGCACAAAGTCGTCTGTCACTTCTCTACTGCCCACGCATCCCCCCCCCCCACTTTGAGAAGGACTCAGGACTACCACCAATCAAGGCCAGACACAGTGGCTAGACAGCTACCCCTCTCCGCCTCACTTGACCGTGTCACCACCCCTCCAGTGCCACGAGCCGCTGGCGATTGCATCAGCAGTCAAAATAGCTACTACCCCCCCCTCCCTCCCCCCTCTTTGCGCTATTCACTTCAACCCCTCTCTTATCTTATTCTGCGCTGACCAATCCTTCAGAGACTTTCCTCTCATATAAAAACTCGGTCATTGACCCCGGGTAAGAAGGTCAGTGTCTGGACAGGCAGCTGTGTTCAGATTGCAAGTACCGATCATTGACCCAGGTCTCAAGGCCAACCAGCTTTTACAATGCCTCGACTGCAGGACATTTTCAGTTAAATACACGTAAGTAAAATATGTAGGATAAACAGAATACTACATGGCTTTCGCTCGCAGTTCAATATTAAATGAAAAAAACTCGTGTAAATCTGGTACGACACAGCAAGCCATGTAGTATTCTCTATATGTAAAGAAGGGGCAGGTTGGGTAATGACGGGGCAGGTCGAGTCACTGACCCAACCTGCCCATACCCTACCTGCCCCGCACAGGGTGCACAAAGAAATCGGTCTGTTACGTTTCGATTCAATTTAAATACGAATTTAAACAGCACAATTCACTTCTAAAATGAATCAGGTGTGTATACTAAAGATATCATCCATGAGCACCCTGTTAATCCACGTATAGAACAAAAAGTATGAGAGTCAAAAAAGTCACTTACTGTCAAATTTCATGGTGAAACCACCGGATCCATACTTGCACATCACTACCATTCAAACAAATTGGCGATAGGGACGCACTGGGACATTCAAAAACATAGATCGGAAACGAAACGGGAATATCTTTTCAATTGTGAGAGTTATTCAAGGTGACCCAACCTGCCCCTGACCCTACCTGCCCCACCCTCCCCTACCTATAAACATTCACACCGTTTGGTGTTTGTTGTTTCCAGCAGTAAAATGGTGTACACACAATTAGGCAAGGGTCGGAGACTGCCGGCCCGGAAGGTCAACGAGCATACCAGCCTGAAGGATGTTTTTATCTCTGATTGTTTTGGACATTATACAAGCCGTGTTGCTGGATATGTGTGGAGATATATCGTCCTGAGCCTACCAAAATAAAATTGAATCATGTGTGTGAGTGTGTGTGTTTGTGTGTGTGTGTGTGTGTGTGTGTGTGTGTGTGTTTGTGTGTGTGTGTGTGTGTGTGTTTTAGTGTTTTAGTGTTTTAGTGAGTGTGTGTGTGTGTGTGTGTGTGTGTGTGTGTGTTATGAGCTGGTACCGTTTAGGGAAACACCCCTGTTTGCACGCAAACCGGATCTTGACACTCTGAGCAGAGCAGGCCCGACACGGAAGTGACATGCATTACAACATAAACACAGCTTCCCTAAATGCGACTACAAACTGCACGAACTCAAGCTTCAGTCAACCATGCTTTGTTGTTTTACTTTTCACAACTAGATTGGTGTAGCGACAGGAGACGTATTACACGGCGAACACAAAAGTGTAGTATGATAACACAAAAAGGCCCAATCTGCCTCAAATGGTTTACAGAACGATTTAAATCTTCTCCCGACAAAAGCCGTCCTAACCTTATGGACAAAACTTGCAATAGCATTTAACAGCATTAAATGACACTGTTTGATTTAATGGCTATTTAGCTTGCGTAAACTATACACCATATTTCGTGGTTTCTTTTACCCCTGAGCCATCGCGGACCCGTGTCACACACTTTCCGTTTTTTCACAATTTCGTCGTCAGTGTGTAATTTCAATGCGACTCGCTGTATCTGCAATAACACGTAATTTGTGTACCTCTGATTCTAAAATGCAACAACCGATTCTGATTCACACGAAGTTATCGGCGGCGGTTGGCTTCAAAGAAGCAAGCGAAATGCAGAAAATTCGTCTGCTTGAGGAAACACGACCTTGCGTGACCTGTCGACTGCTTCCGGGCTCCTTTTTTTTAATTTTCAAAACTTCGAGTTGTACTGATCTTGTCTTGATGAAAACAAGAATTCTTTTATGGTTTAAGAATGTTTGTGTAACAAGATGTCAATTTATTAATTAGATTTATAAAGTTAGGTCTAGCGCCAAAATGAGGCTTCCGATTGTCTCACAGACAATCCGGCTCGCCACGCAAAAATAAATTGATTGAAAAATGATCGCTCTTTACGGAGGGTACCAAGGATGTTCTCAAGCGGTGCGTGTTTAAATGAAATGGTGTTTGTACTGTGTGTACAAGCCTGACAGTGTCTGTAGTCAGAAACTGATGGTTTACGGGAAGCTGTGTGTACCTTTAAGCTGTGGCATACTTTTTGTTTCTTCTTCAAAGCAAACTGTGTTTGGCGAATGAAACATAATGCCATAGGTCATCAGGATCAGTGTATGGGGAACTACTTGTTCTTTGTTAAACTTAAAACAAGCGTTATCCTCCCGATGGAACACATAGTACAAGGTAAGAGGACAAGTGTATTGTGATCAAACCCGGAACTAAATGCTACATGTTCGTTTCAACAAACTGTCTTCGGCGAAGGAACACATCGTATACGGAATCAAAAGCAGTGTATTGCGACAAAATAGAAATGCATTCATTAGATAAGATGATATTCATACCTATGGAAAAAACTTAAAGCGATAAAAATGCAATTATTTTCTTTACACTCTCAGTACAAGTTATCTTTTCGACAAAGAAACACATACAAAACACAATAGCAAGACTAGGGAATTGAAACAAAACTATAAACGTACGCTACTTGTTTCTGTTCATTTCTAAAACAGGACTAGTGTACCAATGGAAGACACAGTCAGTGCCCAAACACAGGACTAGATAGTGTATTACAAAACTAAAACAGGACTAGTGTACCAATGGAAAGCACAATCAGTGCCCAAACACAGGTCTGTTGTGTATTACAAAACTAAAACAGGACTAGTGTATCAATGGAAAGCACAATCAGTGCCCAAACACAGGTCTATAGTGTATTACGAAACCAGGAAGACTTCCCTCTTGTGAGAGGAACTACACTTCTTTCACACCAGCAACAGTACTCTACACACGGATACAGTGAGAGTTCTGAATAATCATCCTCACCACTTAAAAGAGGATGTTAAACATTCACTGTTGGCCTGCTGTCGTCTGACACGCCAGTCTGATACAGTTGAGAGATGTGTGTGTTGTGGATTGATGTGATTATTTTCTCCAAAGGAGAGAGAATAAGACGATGTCGTGGTTGAGATGCTGTTTGGCTTCACTGAGTCTCCTGGTGGTGTGTTGCTCTCAAGGTCAGTTGTCACTGTGATGTATGTCGGATGACAGAGGAGAGGGTTGTTGTGTGGGTATTTTAATATTTCGCTCTTTCTTGTAGTTGTCTGTTGCAAGTCGTGCATGGTCTAGTTTGGCGTTTCGGTCGGTGTGGTTCCCTCACTGTGTGTGTGTGTGTGTGTGTGTGTGTGTGTGTGTGTGTGTGTGTGTGTGTGTGTGTGCGTGCGTGTGTGTGTGTGAGTGTGTGAGTGTGTCTATGTGAGTGTGTGTGTGTGTATGTGTGTTTGTGTGTGTGTGTTTGTGTGTGTGTGTGTGTGTGTGTGTGTGTGTGTGTGTGTGTGTGTGTGTGTGTAATTGTTTAGTACAATTGCCGGAAAATACTTGACAGATCTTCATGAAACTTCACATGCACTTTCTTACAGATTATATTCCAACTAGTGGTTTTTTTTTATCATTTTTGTGACCAATATCTTTGATAGCGTTATATCTGGAATTTTGACAACAGTGAAGGCGGCTCTAAGATGACCTCATTTCTCAATGAAACTGATTGACATTTTAGACAACCATTCCTTGAATCATCCGGTGAATGGGATTGCGTTTCAGTTCGGAACCTTAAAAATGTGGATTATTTCATCTAATTCAGGACTTAGATCAATTTGTTCCAAAGAAATTTAAAAATGATTGCATTTCATTACTCATTATGTATCGAATTAAAAAATGTATGAAAAGGTTGTGCTTGAATTGAAAACAAGCACAACAATTACGAAAATATGTTTGATTAAAAGAAGATTCATTTGCCTCAATTGCCTTTACAAGATAATGTGTCGGCGCTGTATCTGCCGCACTGTTTCGGCTAGCCTACGGTTTCTTAGTTGTGGTGACAAAAAATGCGGTGCGTTTAGTGTACTTGCATCAGTTCAAAGTCTTTACCTAATGCACTGATTTGCTTTACGCAACTTTGTTTCCCCCTTGTTTCTGTATGTTGTCTTTGTCTGCTCCTTTATCTACAGGAATCTCTTTCTCGTTGACTGAGTGCAATGGCCAGCATAACTTTGACATCGTTGAAAACCACGAGGCGTCACTGACATGTACTGGGTTGAGGTACTGGCAGCACATCCACTGGAACATCACAGGGCCTGCAGCCAATAGTGTGGAGACGACAGTAGCAAGGTGTGGAGAATGCCCCGTGTTGCCGTGTGACGGCGTGTGTTCGTCATCAAACCCAAACTATGAGATCTCTAGGAACTTCCGATCCACGACATTACAGTTCAAGAACAACGTGAATGTGAACAATGGAGCTGTTGTCAAGTGTTCCAACGGGGCAAAGACACTGCAAGCATCATGCACTATCAATGTTATTAAAGGTAAGAAGACGCGGGCAATACTTGCTTTTCTTTGTCCTGAATGTCTTTAGCTTCTGTGTGCGTTCAAAATGAAACATCAAATTTTAAAAACAATGGATACAATGAAACGTTAGGTGCGACTGGTAGCTATCTAGCTTTCTTTCTTTCTGTCTAACTAACTATGGGAAGGGTCCCGAATATGGACCACTTTTTGTTTCCTGCTGATAACTATTGCTACTAGCGAGGAATAAGTGTTATGTTCTCCTTTCTTTACTGAACCGTAAGGGCTTATTAGAGCGAATTAGCTTTGATAACATTCAGCAAAACAATAAAGAAAATGTACTACTGATCCATATGAGGAAAATAGGCGCCTAATATGGACCAGTGAAGAGGCAATAACAATTAAATCATTGTAAAAAGCCAAAGATACTAAAAAATAACATAATACAATTGTGCGAATTAGACTAATTCAAATAATCATACGGTTCGACGAGAACATTAGTTGCAGAGAACAAAGAAACTAAAGAAACAGAGCAGAGAAAAATAAATGAAATTACCAACTTTCACGAAAAAATACTTTGGTATATTCTGTGGAAGGTTATTTCAGCAAGTCTCTAAATGCATGACTAAAACCTGGGTTTATATTTTCCTTTTCTTCTTCTTCTGCGTTCTTGGGCTGAAACTCCCACGTACACTCGTTTTCGGAGGAAGCATGCTGGGTATTTTCGTGTTTCTGTAACCCACCGAACTCTGACATGGATTACAGGATCTTTTCCGTGCGCACTTGGTCTTGTGCTTGCGTGTACACACGAAGGGGGATAAGCCACTAGCAGGTCTGCACATACGTTGACCTGGGAGATCCGAAAAATCTCCACACTTAACCCACCAGGCGGCCGCAACCGGGATTCGAACCCTCGACCTTCCGATTAAGAGGCCGACGTCTTACCACCCCGCCACAGCGCCCGTCTTTTCTTCTATTTGTTGAAGGCGGTCCATAATTGGGGACACACACATACTTTGAGATGTTGTTATATATTATTTGTTGTTTGTGCTAGAGAGACGAGACCAACACTGCTAAAGTGGAACAGTTATATTCTTAGCTGTCATATATAGCAACGACAACAAGAGGCGAAGCCATCAAGGCTCACGTAAGAAATCGACAAACAGTAACACAAACTCAATCACTCCGTCACACACACACACACACACACACACACACACACACACACACACACACACACACACACACACAGAAAGAGCATTGGTGAAACTGTGCAAGAAAGCGAGACACTAGATCTAGATCTGTCTGCATGTAGCCTACTTACAGGGACACGACTGCCAACTAGTCTCGGCCCGCTCAAAATAATTTAGAGAGACTAAGAAGCACTACCACATTCGTTTCGTTGGCATTTTCGGTTGTAAAACGTCACACCTTTTTGAGTACACGTGACTTCCGATCTCTACGAACAGAAATTCGCTTCGCCAAGAGAAACGAAATTCGTAGAATTGGTCATTCTGACGAAAGTGACTTCGGTCGCGTTTTATATTCGAATAGTCATAAAATATGCCTACCTTGTGTAATCGATGTATGCTCTGACATCTTTAGGCGCGATTTATCATTGAAATGTTTTTAAAAATCAAGTTTAAAAAGCCGTAAAGCAGGCTTGAATTGGGTAAGTGAGTGACTGAGCAGACGAAAGAAATTTCAAGATGGCGACCCAAACATCAGGCCGACTCAACTTTTCAGTCGGCTGGTCAAGCCGCCTAGAGGAGAAAAATGCATGAAGCAGTTAAAGTGTATGATGTGTTGAGTTGTGGCCTGAGTATCTGATGCGTTTCAGCAGAAGTGAGGCAGCTGGTATTATCTGATCGACACTTCTGAACCGGTGCGACCAGCGAAAACGAAATTCTTCTGTCCTCTTAACCGCTGTGCTAGCGACACATGGTGTTCCCCCGCCGAGTGTCTTTTGCAACCACGAAAATGCCAACCATATGAATGTGGTAGCCCTTCTTAAAGTCTCTGACTTTCAGTACTTCCTTCGCGGGACGTCTAACCCTCTTACGTCATAATGTGACGCCAATGTAATGTGACGTCTTCAAATGTTGTCAATGTAATGTGACGTCTTCAAATGTTAGAGTTTCTACCACAGACATACACACGCACGCACGCACGCACATACACACACACGCACGCACACACAGACAGACAAAGTTACGATCGCATAGGCTACACTTACGTGAGCCAAAAACTAGTCCGTTTTAGGCATCAAATTAAGTGTAAACCCTGCCAGAATTATAAACAATAAAAATAAAAAAGCCTGATTATTGTGTGGATTGTGCATCCCCAACTGTTTTGACAAGTGCAAGCTTTCAAGAGAAGATGATTGTGGTCAGTAAAATGACGATTTTTTTAAAATAACTCTGTCACTGCTACATATCCGTTCGGTAGAGTTAAACCGCTCGAAGCTCGAACACATTTTTTCGCCTTCTGCTTCCGGCCAACAAGTGCTCGAAGTAAACAAGCAAGGAGTTAATGTAGATATGATTGATGATGAATTGAATGTGTTTAAAAGCAAACCCAAGTTAATTATGTTATATTTTAAAGAAAAAAACGGAATTATAGCATTGAAAAATCTCATGCAATCGATTTTTGGAAAAGAAAACTAGATTTTGTTTTTGTCGAACAAACGTGGTTGTTGCCACGACAGGTGACAAAAGAAGTGCGCCTGCGTGTGTTGCAATGGAAAATTTGTCACAATTTATATTCCACCAATATTTTATTACATAAAATGAAAGTAAGTCAAACAAAAAACTGTAACGAGTGCCCACATATTTTGGATGTTATGGAAAACTTTTTCTATGAGTGTTATATAATTATGAAGTCTTATATCGCGCGCGTATCTCCACACTCGGACTCAAGGCGCAGGGATCTATTTATGCCGTGTGAGATGGAATTGTTTACACAATACATCACGCATTCACATCGACCAGCAGATCGCAGCCATTTCGGCGCATATCCTACTTTTCACGGCCTATTATTCCAAGTCACACGGGTATTTTGGTGGACATTTTTTTTTATCTATGCCTATACAATGTTGCCAGGAAATACCCTTTTGTCAATCGTGGGATCTTTAACGTGCACACCCCAATGTAGTGTACACGAAGGGACCTCGGTTTTTCGTCTCATCCGAAAGACTAGCACTTGAACCCTCCACCTAGGTTAGGAAAGGGGGGAGAAAATTGCTAACGCCCTGACCCAGGGTCGAACTCGCAACCTCTCGCTTCCGAGCGCAAGTGCGTTACCACTCGGCCACCCAGTCCCCGAACTAGAAGGTTTTGGACTTATATTGAAAAAATGTTGAACAGTCTGACAGGTCGGGCTTTCTTATTGTCTATTACATATGTATTATTCGGAATCGAAGAATGTCAGGAATCAGCGTTAATTAACCATGTTTTATTGATAGCAAAAATGTGCATCAGCCAAGTTAAGAAAACGAAATCGCATATTCCATTGGAAATTGTATTTCAACAAGAACTTGCGCTACGAAAGGTTTATCCCCATTGTCCTTAGTTAGATTGTTGTTGAATTAAAAAGTAATTTAATGGAAATGTAACCTGTAATGTAAAAGAAAACAAAATTAAAATTTCATTGAACAAAAAAAAGACCAATGAAGAAGGTTATGCTAGGGGCGGGGATATAGCTCAGTCGGTAGCGCGCTGGATTTGTATCCAGTTGGCCGCTGTCAGCGTGAGTTCGTCCCCACGTTCGGCGAGAGATTTATTTCTCAGAGTCAACTTTGTGTGCAGACTCTCCTCGGTGTCCGAACACCCCCGTGTGTACACGCAAGCACAAGACCAAGTGCGCACGAAAAAGATCCTGTAATCCATGTCAGAGTTCGGTGGGTTATAGAAACACGAAAATACCCAGCATGCTTCCCCCGAAAGCGGCGTATGGCTGCCTAAATGGCGGGGTAAAAACGGTCATACACGTAAAATTCCACTCGTGCAAAAAAAACCACGTAGTGTACGTGGGAGTTTCAGCCCACGAACGCAGAAGAAGAAGAAGAAGAAGAAGGATATGCTCACCGCCCCCCCCCCCCCTCCAAAAAAAAAAAAGACGAAAGAGGCAAAAAAGATGGGTTGAAGCAGCCTTGCACGCAACTGAGGTCAAAAAAAAAAATTAAAAACAAAATCGCTCAAGAAAAGCTCTTCAATCAAATGATATTGATTTATTTATCGGCTTTGAAACATCTGGGATAAAGTTCAATCCCCACTAAAAAAAAAGAAAACAAGAAAAAGAAAGAAAAAACAAGAAATTCCTCCGAGGTAGGAAAAACACCCCCGTTGGTCAAAGGGAAATAACCATTCTCACTGCCACCAACTGAGAAGGTTATTTCCCTTTGACCATTAATATCTCCCTCTATAAGTCATTGTAGAATCTTAATCCACCAATAACTCCCTAACCGTGTGACTGGTCCCAATTGTTGTAAGGACCGTCTCAGGAATGTATAGAACCTGTTCACCAAGTTTGGTGATGATCGGTCCGTTCATTCTTGAGATCTATATGCGAACACAAACAAACAAACAAACACATGGAGCGAATCCTAATCTCAATCTTAATCCACCAATAACTCCCTAACCGTGTGTTTGACTGGTCCCAATTTTTGTAAGGACCGTCTCAGGAATGTATAGAACCTGTTCACCAAGTTTGGTGATGATCGGTTCGTTCATTCTTGAGATCTATATGCGAACACAAACAAACAAACAAACACATGGAGCGAATCCTATACCCCAGCCAGCAAGACATTAGCGGCCGATAATCGGCCGAACACCCTTCAAAAAGTCGGGCCGGTGACGTCAAAACATACGACGCGGGTGTTGGCCCGACTAACTTTTGCAAAGAGGCAACGAGGCGGCCGACAGGCGGCCGAACACCTGCACTATGGCGGCACGCATCCGGTCCGATGTTAATCGGCCCTATGACTTGTTGGACCTGCTGCCCGACACCTTATGCCGACATCGGGAAGATATCGATTTCAGCGGGAAGACATCGGGACGATGTCGGCATAAGGTGTCGGGCAGCAGGTCCAACAAGCCATCGGGCCGATTAACATCGGACCGGATGCGTGCCGCCATAGTACAGGTGTTCGGCCGCCTGTCGGCCGCCTCGTTGCCTCTTTGCAAAAGTTAGTCGGGCCAACACCCGCGTCGTATCTTTTGACGTCACCTGCCCGACTGTTTGAAGGGTGTTCGGCCGACTATCGGCCGCTAATGTCTTGCTGGCTGGGTGCAGCTACAGATACAGCAGTATGTACCACCACCCCCCCCCCCCCCCCCCCAAGTGTAACAGTGCAAAATTCACTTACAGCTACAGCTACAGCAGTACAACCCCCCTCCCCCCAGTGTTACAATGGAAAACAAACCTACAGATACAGCAGTGTGTACAACCCCCCCCCCCCCCAGTGTAACAGTGCAAAACACATCACCAGCTACAGATACAGCAGTATGTAGAACCCCCCGCCCCTACCGCCCTCACTGTAACAGTACAAAACAAACCTACAGCTACAGATACAGCCGTATACACCCCCCCCCCCTCAGTATTACAGTATAAAACACACCTACAGCAACAGATTCAGCAGTATATACAACCCCCCAAGTGTAACAGTGCAAAAATTACTTACAGCTACAGCTACAGCAGTATGTACACCTCCCCTCCCCCTTAGTAACAGTGCAAAACACACCTACAGCTACAGATACAGCAGTATGTACAACCCCCAACCCCCCCACCACTGTAACAGTGCAAAAATCACTAACAGCTACAGATTCAGAATTATGTACATCCCCCTCCCCCCGCTGCCACCACTGTAACAGTACAAAACATACCTACAGCTTCAGATACAGCAGTATGTACAACACTCAACCGCCTTCCCCCGTGTAGAGTGCAAAACACACCTAGACCTACAGATACAGCAGTATGTACAACCCCCCCCCCCCCCCCCCCCCTGTGTGCAAAACACACCTACAGCTACATATACAGCAGTATGTTCAACCCCCTCCTCCCCGCCTACTGTAACAGTACATAACACACCTACAGCTACAGATACATCAGTATGTACAAACCGACCTCCCCCCCCCCCCCCCAAGTGTAACAGTACAAAACACGCCTACAGCTACAGATAGATCAGTATGTACACCCCCCCCCCCCCAAGTGTTACAATGCAATACCTATGTACAGCTACAGATACATCAGTATGTACACCCCACCCCCAAGTGTAACAGTGCAAACCACACTTACAGCTACAGATTCAGCAGTATGTACTCCCCCCCCTCCCCCCCCCCAGTGTAACAGTACAAAAATCACTAACAGCTACAGCAGTATACTTCCCCTCCCCGTACAGCTACAGCAGTATAAACAAGAAGGGCAAAGCCCATACGACTCACATGCTTGACCTTGATCTTTACATGACCTTGAACTTCAGGGTCAAGGTCAAATAACTAAACCTAGCAATGACATCATACGCTAAGAACTGCTTTACACATTTTCCCTACCAAAATACATGTGACCTTGACCCAAGGTCAAGGTCATCCAAGGTCATGCAACACAAAGCTGTTAATTCAAGACATAGGAAGTACAATGGTGCTTATTGGCTCTTTCTACCATGAGATATGGTCACTTTTAGTGGTTCACTACCTTATTTTGGTCACATTTCATAAGGGTCAAAGTGACCTTGACCTTGATCATATGTGACCAAATGTGTCTCATGATGAAAGCATAACATGTGCCCCACATAATTTTTTAAGTTTGAAACAGTTATCTTCCATAGTTCAGGGTCAAGGTCACTTCAAAATATGTATACAATCCAACTTTGAAGAGCTCCTGTGACCTTGACCTTGAAGCAAGGTAGGTCCCTAAACCAAACTGGTATCAAAAGATGGGGCTTACTTTGCCCTATATATAATATATAGGTGAGGTATTCAATCTCAAAAACTTCAGAGAAAATGGGAAAAATAGCTGTTTTTTAGACAACATTTATGGCCCCTGCGACCTTGACCTTGAAGCAAGGTCAAGATGCTATGTATGTTTTTTGGGGCCTTGTCATCATACGTACACCATCTTGCCAAAGTTGGTACTGATAGACTGAATAGTGTCCAAGAAATATCCAACGTTAAAGTTTTCCGGGGACGGACGTCCGGACGGACGGACGGACGACTCGGGTGAGTACATAGACTCACTTTTGCTTCGCATGTGAGTCAAAAATCACTAACAGCTACAGCAGTATGTACCCCCCCTCCCCGTACAGCTACAGCAGTATATCATGCAGCTACAGAAGTATGTACCACCCCCCCCCCCCCCCCCCCAAGTGTAACAGTGCAAAATTCACTTACAGCTACAGCAGTACAACCCCCCCTCCCCCCAGTGTTACAGTGGAAAACAAACCTACAGATACAGCAGTGTGTACAACCTTCCCCCAATCCAAGTGTAACAGTGTAAAAAACACCTACAGCTACCGCAGTATGTACACACCCCCCCCCCCCCCCCAACTGTAACAGCACAAATCGCACCTACTGCTACAGATACAGCAGTGTGTTCAACCCCCCCTCCCACCCCCCAGTGTAACAGTGCAAAACACACCTACAGCTACAGATTATGAGATACAGCAGTATGTACAACCCCCCCCCCCCCACTGTAACAGTACAAAACTCATTTACAGCTACAGATTCAGAATTATGTACACCCCCCCTCCCCCTGCTGCCACCACTGTAACAGTACAAAACATACCTACAGCAGTATGTACAACACTCCACCGCCTTCCCCCGTGTAGAGTGCAAAACACACTTAGAGCTACAGATACAGCAGTATGTTCAACCCCACCCCCCCCCCCCCCTGTGTGCAAAACACACCTACAGCTACATATACAGCAGTATGTTCAACCCCCCCTCCCCCCTACTGTAACAGTACATAACACACCTACAGCTACAGATACATCAGTATGTACAACCCCCCCCCCCCCAAGTGTAACAGTACAGAACGCGCATACAGCTACAGATTCAGCAGTATGTACACCCCCCCCCCTCCCCCAGTGTTACTGGGCAAAACACACCTACAGCTGCAGATTCAGCAGTATGTACACCCCCCCCCCCCCAAATGTGCATCAGTGCAAAACACACCACCAGCTACAGATAGATCAGTATGTACAAACCCCCCCCCCCCCTCCAAGTGTTACAATGCAATACACACACCTACAGCTACAGATACATCAGTATCCATACACCCCACTCCCCAAGTGTAACAGTGCAAACCACACTTACAGCTACAGATTCAGCAGTATCATGAGTATGTACTCCACCCCCCCCCCCCCCCCACTGTAACAGGACAAAACACACCTACATCTACATATACAGATGCAGCAGTATGTACTCCCCCCCCCCCCCCCCCACTGTATAACAGCAAAACTAACATTAAAGCAAAAAAAAAAAAACGAAATCACTTACTCGCTGGATCCGTCGGTTGTCCTCGAGTTGACGTTAACAGCTTAAACACACCTGTAGGTTTCCATCCGTCCTTGGCTACACAATTTTAACTTGTCAACTATCACCGCCACCACGTGGCACTGGGACCAGCACTCAGATTGAGATCCCGAGGCGACATTCGTCTCGGATAACATATCATCAATGTGCTGTCCAACATTCGCAAGAATGTATCTTCTTTCGATATTAACTTGAACTAAGAAAACAAATAAACTTCGCTCACGCGGGAAAGTAGACAGCCGGCCATGTTCACACTCAATCTTGTTTACCGTAAGGAAAGCTATTAGAGTATTTCAAGTATATATGATGGCGTATTTTTAAAATGTAAAACTCATGGTTTGAGCTCATGCTGTATTTAATTGCAAATATACAAACAAAACTTACAATTAATTATCCTACTCCTATGTGCAAAAGTCAACAAATATGAATAATTTAGTTTCGCATTTGCAGGGTCATGTCACGCCGTTCCCGACGCTTGAACAGGGGACGTAACAAATGTTAAAATAATGATAATAAATTCAAGTTGTTATCTCCCGTAACTCTGCATATTTTTATCGACAGCAACATTGCGTCGGGCCGATGTCGGGGTTTATTACGTACATTTGCCGAGTTTTACACACAGTCAAAACGACATCGGCGCGACAACGGTCGACGACACACGACATATGACAACGTCACCCGACTGAAATCGTCAGTCGGCCGACGAAAGCTTGCTAGCTGGGACACACCCCTATACCGGGGGTGTAAAAAGAAAAAAAAAGCAAGGAGAGAGGAGATACATCGGTCCAGACATTATAATAATAATAATAACGATTACTTATATAGCGCGTAAACCTCGTGGTGACGAGCCCAGAGCGCTTTACACTTACACAATCATAATACAAACAAGGAAAGAGAACTAAATCCGAATAAATTCAAACATGGTCACACACACCCACACACGCACGCACACGCACACACACACACACACACACACACACACACACGCGCGCGCACACACACACACACACAATCTTTGTTTCGTCATTGTCAATGTTCAGGTAACCCGCAATGTCATTCCATGGTACGCATACGTTATTCTAGTACAACACACACAGGCACATACACATCCTCATGAACGCCACACTTTAGTAGATAATACACGTGGCAGCGCCGATGACTCACCGATCATGGGATCTCCTTCAGAGGTCTAACTTAAACATGTGTGTTTTGAGGGCTGTTCTAAAGGCAGATGGTGACTGGGAATCCCTAATGCTCCGGGGGATTTTCTCCCAGACAAGAGGTCCCTGGTACTTGAAGGATCTCTCAAATCCATAGTTAGTTGATTTTCTGTTTCTTTTTGGTTTACTAAGTACATTGGTATCTGTTGCAGAGCGAAGAGAGGAGAGGTTTGAATATTTTGATAACATCTCAGAGAGATAAGCAGGTCCTGTACCATGAAAGAAAGAGAAACAAATGCATGCAATTTTGTATTGAATACGACTTCTTACAGGCAGCCAGTGAAGGGATCTCAAAACAGGTGTGATGTGGTGTCTTTTAGGGGTCTTTGTGATTAATCTAGCGGAGTTGTTCTGTACTTTCTGCAGTTTTTCAATGAGATAGTCAAATGAACCAGAAAGAAGGGCATTTCCGTAATCTAGCCTTGAAAGAACGAGAGAGCAAATGAGGGTTTTTGTAGCATCGGAAGAAAGGCAGTGGCGGATGGAGCTAATTTTTCTCAGTTCATAGTAGGCATTTCTACAGACAGTGGAGACTTGTTGTTTGAAGCAGAGAGTTTCGTCGAAGATGACACCGAGGTTTCGTACTTGAGAAGCCAACTGAATATCAGTTCCAGCTATAGAGATTTGGGCAGGAAGGGATGGTTCTTTTTTAAGAGAAGGAGGTACAACTAGCATGATCTCGGTCTTGTCGTCATTAAGTTTCATTATGCGTTGCTCTTGGAGAAAGTGCGATTCTGGTAGTCGATACCTTGCGCGCGAACGTAACGTCCATTTCTCCCCAGTTATGACACTTTCCCAAGTGATATCACCCCCTAGTCACTAGCGAGAGGGTGTGTCTCAACCCAAGTGATATCACCCCCTAGTCACTAGCGAGAGGGTGTGTCTCAACCCTAGTGATATCACCCCCTAGTCACTAGCGAGAGGGTGTGTCTCAACCCAAGTGATATCACCCCCTAGTCACTAGCGAGAGGGTGTGTCTCAACCCAAGTGATATCACCCCCTAGTCACTAGCGAGAGGGTGTGTCTCAACCCAAGTGATATCACCCCCTAGTCACTAGCGAGAGGGTGTGTCTCAACCCAAGTGATATCACCCCCTAGTCACTAGCGAGAGGGTGTGTCTCAACCCAAGTGTTATCACCCCCTAGTCACTAGCGAGAGGGTGTGTCTCAACCCAAGTGATATCACCCCCTAGTCACTAGCGAGAGGGTGTGTCTCAACCCAAGTGATATCACCCCCTAGTCACTAGCGAGAGGGTGTGTCTCAACCCGTGTAAAGGAACCACGCGATGTGTGTCTGAGTAACGCAAGGCAATGAACTCAGTCTTGTAAAGCCCATACAAGGCAATGAACTCAGTCTTGTACAGCCCATACAAACACGACATCGTTATTTCCGGAATTCGTCTTTTGTTTGGAGCTCTAGCACAGTTAGTTTGTCAGAACAGGAGGTGGTCCTGTTTGGAGCTCTAGCACAGTTAGTTTGTCAGAACAGGAGGTGGTCCTGTTTGGAGCTCTAGCACAGTTAGTTTGTCAGAACAGGAGGTGGTCCTGTTTGGAGCTCTAGCACAGTTAGTTTGTCAGAACAGGAGGTGGTCCTGTTTGGAGCTCTAGCACAGTTAGTTTGTCAGAACAGGAGGTGGTCCTGTTTGGAGCTCTAGCACAGTTAGTTTGTCAGAACAGGAGGTGGTCCTGTTTGGAGCTCTAGCACAGTTAGTTTGTCAGAACAGGAGGTGGTCCTGTTTGGAGCTCTAGCACAGTTAGTTTGTCAGAACAGGAGGTGGTCCCGTTTGGAGCTCTAGCACAGTTAGTTTGTCAGAACAGGAGGTGGTCCTGTTTGGAGCTCTAGCACAGTTAGTTTGTCAGAACAGGAGGTGGTCCTGTTTGGAGCGCTCTAGCACAGTTAGTTTGTCAGAACAGGAGGTGGTCCTGTTTGGAGCTCTAGCACAGTTAGTTTGTCAGAACAGGAGGTGGTCCTGTTTGGAGCGCTCTAGCACAGTTAGTTTGTCAGAACAGGAGGTGGTCCTGTTTGGAGCTCTAGCACAGTTAGTTTGTCAGAACAGGAGGTGGTCCTGTTTGGAGCTCTAGCACAGTTAGTTTGTCAGAACAGGAGGTGGTCCTGTTTGGAGCTCTAGCACAGTTAGTTTGTCAGAACAGGAGGTGGTCCTGTTTGGAGCTCTAGCACAGTTAGTTTGTCAGAACAGGAGGTGGTCCTGTTTGGAGCTCTAGCACAGTTAGTTTGTCAGAACAGGAGGTGGTCCTGTTAGGAGCTCTAGCACAGTTAGTTTGTCAGAACAGGAGGTGGTCCTGTTTGGAGCTCTAGCACAGTTAGTTTGTCAGAACAGGAGGTGGTCCTGTTTGGAGCTCTAGCACAGTTAGTTTGTCAGAACAGGAGGTGGTCCTGTTTGGAGCTCTAGCACAGTTAGTTTGTCAGAACAGGAGGTGGTCCTGTTTGGAGCGCTCTAGCACAGTTAGTTTGTCAGAACAGGAGGTGGTCCTGTTTGGAGCTCTAGCACAGTTAGTTTGTCAGAACAGGAGGTGGTCCTGTTTGGAGCTCTAGCACAGTTAGTTTGTCAGAACAGGAGGTGGTCCTGTTAGGAGCTCTAGCACAGTTAGTTTGTCAGAACAGGAGGTGGTCCTGTTTGGAGCTCTAGCACAGTTAGTTTGTCAGAACAGGAGGTGGTCCTGTTTGGAGCTCTAGCACAGTTAGTTTGTCAGAACAGGAGGTGGTCCTGTTTGGAGCTCTAGCACAGTTAGTTTGTCAGAACAGGAGGTGGTCCTGTTTGGAGCGCTCTAGCACAGTTAGTTTGTCAGAACAGGAGGTGGTCCTGTTTGGAGCTCTAGCACAGTTAGTTTGTCAGAACAGGAGGTGGTCCTGTTTGGAGCGCTCTAGCACAGTTAGTTTGTCAGAACAGGAGGTGGTCCTGTTTGGAGCTCTAGCACAGTTAGTTTGTCAGAACAGGAGGTGGTCCTGTTTGGAGCTCTAGCACAGTTAGTTTTTCAGAACAGGAGGTGGTCCTGTTTGGAGCTCTAGCACAGTTAGTTTGTCAGAACAGGAGGTGGTCCTGTTTGGAGCTCTAGCACAGTTAGTTTGTCAGAACAGGAGGTGGTCCTGTTTGGAGCTCTAGCACAGTTAGTTTGTCAGAACAGGAGGTGGTCCTGTTTGGAGCTCTAGCACAGTTAGTTTGTCAGAACAGGAGGTGGTCCTGTTTGGAGCTCTAGCACAGTTAGTTTGTCAGAACAGGAGGTGGTCCTGTTTGGAGCTCTAGCACAGTTAGTTTGTCAGAACAGGAGGTGGTCCTGTTTGGAGCTCTAGCACAGTTAGTTTGTCAGAACAGGAGGTGGTCCTGTTTGGAGCTCTAGCACAGTTAGTTTGTCAGAACAGGAGGTGGTCCTGTTTGGAGCTCTAGCACAGTTAGTTTGTCAGAACAGGAGGTGGTCCTGTTTGGAGCGCTCTAGCACAGTTAGTTTGTCAGAACAGGAGGTGGTCCTGTTTGGAGCTCTAGCACAGTTAGTTTGTCAGAACAGGAGGTGGTCCTGTTTGGAGCGCTCTAGCACGGTTAGTTTGTCAGAACAGGAGGTGGTCCTGTTTGGAGCTCTAGCACAGTTAGTTTGTCAGAACAGGAGGTGGTCCTGTTTGGAGCTCTAGCACAGTTAGTTTGTCAGAACAGGAGGTGGTCCTGTTTGGAGCTCTAGCACAGTTAGTTTGTCAGAACAGGAGGTGGTCCTGTTTGGAGCTCTAGCACAGTTAGTTTGTCAGAACAGGAGGTGGTCCTGTTTGGAGCTCTAGCACAGTTAGTTTGTCAGAACAGGAGGTGGTCCTGTTTGGAGCTCTAGCACAGTTAGTTTGTCAGAACAGGAGGTGGTCCTGTTTGGAGCTCTAGCACAGTTAGTTTGTCAGAACAGGAGGTGGTCCTGTTTGGAGCTCTAGCACAGTTAGTTTGTCAGAACAGGAGGTGGTCCTGTTTGGAGCGCTCTAGCACAGTTAGTTTGTCAGAACAGGAGGTGGTCCTGTTTGGAGCTCTAGCACAGTTAGTTTGTCAGAACAGGAGGTGGTCCTGTTTGGAGCTCTAGCACAGTTAGTTTGTCAGAACAGGAGGTGGTCCTGTTTGGAGCTCTAGCACAGTTAGTTTGTCAGAACAGGAGGTGGTCCTGTTTGGAGCGCTCTAGCACAGTTAGTTTGTCAGAACAGGAGGTGGTCCTGTTTGGAGCTCTAGCACAGTTAGTTTGTCAGAACAGGAGGTGGTCCTGTTTGGAGCGCTCTAGCACAGTTAGTTTGTCAGAACAGGAGGTGGTCCTGTTTGGAGCTCTAGCACAGTTAGTTTGTCAGAACAGGAGGTGGTCCTGTTTGGAGCTCTAGCACAGTTAGTTTGTCAGAACAGGAGGTGGTCCTGTTTGGAGCTCTAGCACAGTTAGTTTGTCAGAACAGGAGGTGGTCCTGTTTGGAGCTCTAGCACAGTTAGTTTGTCAGAACAGGAGGTGGTCCTGTTTGGAGCTCTAGCACAGTTAGTTTGTCAGAACAGGAGGTGGTCCTGTTAGGAGCTCTAGCACAGTTAGTTTGTCAGAACAGGAGGTGGTCCTGTTTGGAGCTCTAGCACAGTTAGTTTGTCAGAACAGGAGGTGGTCCTGTTTGGAGCTCTAGCACAGTTAGTTTGTCAGAACAGGAGGTGGTCCCTGTTTGGAGCGCTCTAGCACAGTTAGTTTGTCAGAACAGGAGGTGGTCCTGTTTGGAGCTCTAGCACAGTTAGTTTGTCAGAACAGGAGGTGGTCCTGTTTGGAGCTCTAGCACAGTTAGTTTGTCAGAACAGGAGGTGGTCCTGTTTGGAGCGCTCTAGCACAGTTAGTTTGTCAGAACAGGAGGTGGTCCTGTTTGGAGCTCTAGCACAGTTAGTTTGTCAGAACAGGAGGTGGTCCTGTTTGGAGCGCTCTAGCACAGTTAGTTTGTCAGAACGGGAGGTGGTCCTGTTTGGAGCTCTAGCACAGTTAGTTTGTCAGAACAGGAGGTGGTCCTGTTTGGAGCTCTAGCACAGTTAGTTTGTCAGAACAGGAGGTGGTCCTGTTTGGAGCTCTAGCACAGTTAGTTTGTCAGAACAGGAGGTGGTCCTGTTTGGAGCTCTAGCACAGTTAGTTTGTCAGAACAGGAGGTGGTCCTGTTTGGAGCTCTAGCACAGTTAGTTTGTCAGAACAGGAGGTGGTCCTGTTTGGAGCTCTAGCACAGTTAGTTTGTCAGAACAGGAGGTGGTCCTGTTTGGAGCTCTAGCACAGTTAGTTTGTCAGAACAGGAGGTGGTCCTGTTTGGAGCTCTAGCACAGTTAGTTTGTCAGAACAGGAGGTGGTCCTGTTTGGAGCTCTAGCACAGTTAGTTCGTCAGAACAGGAGGTGGTCCTGTTTGGAGCTCTAGCACAGTTAGTTTGTCAGAACAGGAGGTGGTCCTGTTTGGAGCTCTAGCACAGTTAGTTTGTCAGAACAGGAGGTGGTCCTGTTTGGAGCGCTCTAGCACAGTTAGTTTGTCAGAACAGGAGGTGGTCCTGTTTGGAGCTCTAGCACAGTTAGTTTGTCAGAACAGGAGGTGGTCCTGTTTGGAGCGCTCTAGCACGGTTAGTTTGTCAGAACAGGAGGTGGTCCTGTTTGGAGCTCTAGCACAGTTAGTTTGTCAGAACAGGAGGTGGTCCTGTTTGGAGCTCTAGCACAGTTAGTTTGTCAGAACAGGAGGTGGTCCTGTTTGGAGCGCTCTAGCACAGTTAGCTTGTCAGAACAGGAGGTGGTCCTGTTTGGACCTCTAGCACAGTTAGTTTGTCAGAACAGGAGGTGGTCCTGTTTAGGAGCCTGTTGATATTAGGGGCCTTTCCCCTGTATATCTATCTAGCTAGCTCTGCATCTATCTTATCTATCTGTCTGTCTATCGATCTATCTATCTATATATCTGTCTGTTTATCTATTTATCTGTCTGTCTATCTATCTATTGATCTCACGTACACTGAGCACAAAAAGTTAAGGATATTTTTTCAGTGGTATACCCCAGATGTTAATTAAACAGCAGTTTTTTGGTCAGAAATATACGTGTGTTTGAAGATCAGTCTTTCTTCTGCTCAAAAATGTGTTTCTGGAATATGAGCAATATTTGGGTATGACGTCACAGGTCCGTGACCACGCCTACCCTCAAAAATTGCGGTTTTTGATGGCATGATTCACTTTCAACCGTCGAAACAATGACTTAAACTGAATTGTATTTTACATTTTGTACATCCAAAAGTGTATTTGGTGTCTTACCTAACAGTTCATAAGCATACGCAAATCCGTCGCGCAGTCAGGCTGATCTAGCGTGTAAAGGAGAGTGACCACAATCCTGAAAAACAGCAACAAATCCAGGGTGATTGTGGTGTTTTTGATGGGTAGCTGCAGTTGATAAGCAATAAATCTAAAACTGCAAATAGCAGTATCTCCAAATTGTACAGAACGATGACAAAGACCCTCGTCTGTATTCGCGCTAGTTCTTAAAGCAAACAGAACCCGAGAATAGACATTGTAACGGCTTTCCGTTAAAAATGTGCAAACGTTCGTAACGTCCCAGAAACAAATGTGACATGCACGCAACGAAAATGCTTTGCAAGAAATGGTGCCATGACATGTGTGCCAAGTTTCAGAAACATTCTTGCATGGGCTCAAAAGATATAGCTTCATGACTTTGAAGAAATAAAAAGTAAAATCTCACTCCACTGGACTGTTCTATTTGTAAACGATGACGTCTGCAAAACTCATATCAAGATGGCTGAGTGATCGACACACGCTTTCCACTATCAAGGTTAACTGCACAAAGCTCAGCGATTGAAGAATGTTTCCTTTACTTAAGATCTGCTGTTAGGTGTGTTGTTTTTGAAATTTGTCTTTGGCACGGTGTTATGGTGTGCAAGCGCGTGAGTTTATGCATCTGTCTGTCTGTGACTACGTGTGTGTTTGTATGTGTGCATGATAAAATACATAACCCGAAGAGCTCCAAATAATTATACGTTTTGAGTTTGTGTCACTGTTCCCGTAGCTTCATGTTCACGATTTACGAATTAAGGGACAACCAAGAAGGCGTTCTCTCTGTGTCATAACGGACAGATAACGGGTTCTCTGTATAGTAAGCCGTTATGACCTCGAGACAATGTCCTTCCAGACTCTTAAAAACCTGGCGATGTCCATCTCCACAGCTATATTTCGTAGCATTCCAACTGTCTGATTCGTTACAGCAAAAGCCAGATTGTGTCTCGTCGCTATCAAGACGATGATGAGAAACAAACAGTGTTGCCTCCATCTGACGTCATTTTTTTTTTAATTATATGACGTCATGTCTGCATTCTTCTGTCTTTTTGATTCTTTGTCTTCTTTACTTCTTTCTTATACAGCACAGCTGTGTTCAAAACACGTGAACAGTTCTTTTCTGCAACTGCTACTGTGCAAGTTGTTCGCATCAACCGTGAAGGCTATACGCATCCTATCGGAGAACGAGAAACACAATTATAGAAAAAATTCTCAAAAAAAGTAGCGCGAAAGACACAAGAGACAGTATTTTTCACCTCTTTTCAAACGATCGTACCACGTTGCATCTATTCCTTTTAATTTTTAATCTGCATTATGTTTGGAGTTTTTAATTGTATAACCTGCACCAATAAATAAAACCTAAGTGTCACGTTTCAATATATCACTTAAGGTGATTATGAACCGGTTAATTACTACTAATTAACTAACCACACCACGATCCACTCTCGCAGTCATACAATTAAATAGAGTCAACAAAAGTATAAGTTTCAGACGCCTGTTTATGTATAAACTCGCCACCTCCCTCGAGCCTTCACTCAAAATATGTTCCTTTTACGTTCTCAACACGTAAAAAACCCGTGATCACTGACAAAATGCCAGTAGTATATAGAAAATTATAGTAACACGCTGAACCCGTGTAAATATAGTTAAATGCGAATGTTCTGTTCGAAAAGCTCTAGTTCGTGCAGGTGTCACACACCCCACGTTGTCACTACTCCAAGGTAATCACAGATAAGAAAAGACAACGGTGGTCAACGGGGTGCGTAAGACATGGTGCACTTAGCTTTATTTCTGTATGCTGGTTAGCCGGTATGCTGGTTAGCCGGGTTGCTGGTTAGCCGGGTTGCTGGTTAGCCGGTTCGCTGGTTAGCCGGTCTGCTGGTTAGCCGGTCTGCTGGTTAGCCGGTTAGCGTAGCTTCCTCAGGTCCCAGCTCCAACGTCTGCAGCTAGCAGTGTCCCGTCAAAGGCAGCCGTGCAGCGGTTACAGTAAACCGAAAGAAACGAACGAAGGCTGCAAACAGAAAGCATCGGTGCACTAAACATGTCAGCTACCCCTCACCCACCACCTTAAAACATGTCATCTTTAAATATCTCATCGAGCACGTGGGCCTGCACAAAACGGACTTTTTACAACAACAAAACAGCCATTTTCCGTCCTTCTCTCCCTATCTGCAAAAACCATATACAGATTAGTATTTTAGCGTCACAGAGAGTAAATTATGCGCTAACCTGGAAAGAACAACAGAGAGTAAATTATTCCACAAACACAGACTCAACAACAACGTTTAATAATGATTTATTACCTCAAAAAGCCTATGATTGTAGTACTCTCTCAAGGAAGCAAAGTCCGCCTCCTCCCTGGAACAGCCTCTGTTCGTCAACAGTGACCAAAAACCTCCAGAACCCCTTGTCGAATCCTTATGCGAAAGCCATCGCCGACGAAGGAAAGTTGACGACTTGTCCTCAGCAAAATATGTGGCAGTGGGAAGGAATAACTAGTGGAAGCTCCCCTAGAGTGCCGAATACAATATTCGGTGAAAAACCATCATACTCTAGAAACGGTGTATTAGATCCTTCCCCTTCTGCCGCTGGGTGTCAAGTGCCCCGTGCTTGTGTCTCTCTCAGACAACCTAGCCAAATACACGTGACTGACCTTGTCACCAAACCAGTCCAGCTATACACAATTCTGCCTCCCCAAGCAGAAAAAAGACACGAGAAACTCAATCCGTGAAAATCCCGTGCGCGCTGTCAGCGAAAAACCGTCAGCCCTATGACAGCAGAAACCCTCACTGTGAAACTCGTGCACTACAAAACATCCGTGCTAGTTGAGCACTGTCAGCAAACTCTGCTGTAGCCCAATATCACGTACAGGCGCTTTCTATCATAATCGACCAAGAACAGGCACTCCACCGAGTGACACTTTCTTGGTCTCTGTCACCCGATCGTGACACACCTCCCCTCTTCAAGACGAAACCTCGGTTTCGCTCACAGTCATGTTCTCCTCTACAGCCCGAGAGAGAAAGTCAGCTCCAACATTGTTGGCGCCCGGAATGACGCGTACCGTGAATTGGTACGGTTGGAGAATCAACGCCCAGCGCATAAGTCTGGCGTTTGCCAACCTTGCAACCTGAAGATATTGCAGAGGTTGATGGTCTGTTTCCAGACAGAAAGGTCGTCCTCAAGAACGAGCAACCCCTCGTTTCACCCCTGATGACTGCAACCTTCTCTGTCTTCTTGTCTTTGTTCTTCTGGTCTTTGTTCTTCTCCCCGTAGGCTGTCCTCTCTATGTAGGCGCGCAGCAGGTTGGCGTGGTACAGGCGTGCTTTCCCGTGCATCATGATCCTGTAGTCGTTCTGGCCCACCCTCGCTGTCACCTCAAAAGGTCCTTGCCACTGCAGTTGTAGCTTGTTGTGTTTGACAGGTAGAAGTAGCAACACCCGTTCTCCAATCTTGAAGCTGCGCGGCCGTGCCTTGCGGTCGAATCCTCGCGCGTAACGCTGTGCTGCTCTCCCCAGGTTCTCTTGAGCCAGTTTGCAGGTCTCTTCAATCCTGTTCCTGAGTTCTACGATGTAGGTCGCTGTCGTCTGCACCTCCTCGTCAGCTTCTTCGTCTGTCCAAGCCTGACGCAGGATAGCCATGGGACCGCGTACCTGTCTGCCGTACAACAACTCAAATGGGGAAAAGCCCAAGCTCTCCTGAGGAACCTCGCGGTATGCAAAAAGCAATGCTGGGATGTACCTGTCCCACGTGCGTGGTTTCTCCTGAGCTAGTTTCCTCAGCATGGTCTTCAAGGTGCCATTGAACCTTTCCACCAGTCCGTTGCACTGAGCATGGTAAGGAGTGGTGAAGTGCTGTTCCAGTGATAGCAGTCGTGCTGCCTCCGCCATCACTCCTCCCGTGAACTGCGTGCCTCTGTCGGTGAGTACCTCTGATGGAATTCCCAGCCGGGACCACATAGTAACCAGAGCCTCAGCTACTCGCGTGGCTTCAATCGATTTCAGAGGGATCGCCTCTGGGTATCGAGTAGCGTAGTCCACCATGGTCAAAATGTATCTGTTTCCGTCCTCAGACGCAGGCAAGATGGGCCCGATGATGTCCACTGCCACCCGACGAAAGGGTTCGTCGATGAGCGGCATCTTCTCTAAGGGGACCTTCCTCACCCTTCCTTTGGCAACCACCTTCTGGCACTTATCGCAGGACGCACAGAAACGTCGGACATCCGTGCAGATGCCTGGCCAGTAAAAGTGGCGCCAGACACGATCCGTGGTCTTCTTGGTGCCAAGATGACCTCCCAGAATCGAGTCGTGTGCCGTTGCCATGACACCCTCGCGAAACTCGCGAGGCACGACAACCTGTTTGAATGTACCTTCTTGGTTGCTGAACTCCCGGTAGAGCAACTTCTTGTCCCTGAGGAACTTTGACCTCCCATGCTTCCCGCTCAGCTTCACCTTCCCCGACTTCGCGTGCTCCCGAGGAGTCGCTAATGTCGGATCAGATGCCTGAGCCTTCGCGAGAAGCGCGGGGGTCACGTTCCCCAGGGCAGCTCGTGCAGCAGGTAGGGGTTTGAGAGGTTTGTCCTCTCGCTCCGCCTGTGCCCGCGTGAGCACTGAAATGACGTCGGGAGACCGATAAACGGGAACCTCCCTGGTGACGCCGTCCACAAACTGAACCCGGTTTCCAATGAGCAGGTCGCATGGAGGATCGTCCATGACGACGGCCACAATGGTCCCCGTGAACAACGGTGTTACGACCTTGATCACTGCCGTGTTCAAGTCGTAAGCGTGAGATGCCTCGGCCATTCTCACCCTGATGCTGTCTCCTGTGTAGGCCATAGCTGGAACTAGACTCGCCCGAACCACTATCATGTCTGCCCCTGTGTCCCGCAGACCTTCGCCCTTCACTCCGTTAACGTAGACGTTGCAGTGGGGCTGGAAATGTTTCCTGGAGCACGGAACGCAGAGTTGTGGAATTGTGCATGAGCTCGTGACGTCCCTTAGCTCCTCACTGCCAACAAAGTGTACACCCTTCTGGTCAGCCTGTCTCCTGTGGCAGTCCTTCTTCACGTGGCCCCGCTTGTTGCAGTAATAACACTGGATGTCAGTTCTGGAACTTGATCCTTTGTGTCCCTGATCGTCCTTCCCGTCCTTGGGTCCTGAAGAACCTGAATTTCCCGATTTTCCCGGCCGTGAGCCTGAAGATTTGCCGGAGATCGCCTGGGCGTCCTCGTGTACTCTGATCCAGTCGGCTGCCTCCTGAGTAGTCTTTGGCTGGTGCTCCTGCACGAAGGTCACCACCTCAGGTCGCAGGCTGGACATCAGTTGTTCCATGACTATGAGGTCGGCAAGGTCGTTGACGGTCCAGTCCTTTTCGGCCATCTCCACCCAGCGCCGCAGGTAGAGATTAAGGCGTGCCACAAACTGATGGCTCAGCTCGCCGCTCAGTCTCTTGCTGTTACGCAGACGTCGTCTGTAGGCTTCCGCAGTCAGGTTGAAGCGCTGGAGTAACGCCTTCTTAAGTGCCTGATAGTCTCTCGCCTCATCGTCATCCAAAGCGTTGTAGAGCTGCAATGCGCGTCCTTTTAAGCAGGTGCTAAGGCGGCTAGCCCACGTGGCCTCTTCCCACTTCTGGTCAGATGCAATGCGCTCAAACCGGCGTAAAAAGTCGTCGAGCTCGTCCTTGTCATCGTCGAACGTCGGCAGTCTCGTACGGTCGGCAACAAACGTCGGCGCGCTAGCCTGAGTAAGCGTACCCTTCTCGGCCTGTAGCCTAGCTAGTTCTAGCTGGTGATCGCGATCCGCCTGTTCCTTCCGGTCTAGTCTGTCACGTTCGGCCTGTCGTTCTCTTTCTTGTCTTGCAAGTTCGTCTTTCTTATCCTGTCGGTCACGTTCGGCCTGTCGTTCCTGTCTCTCAAGCTCGTCTTTCTTATCCTGTCGGTCACGTTCTCTTTCTTGTCTGTCAAGTTCGTCCTTCTTTTCCTGTCTGTCTCGTTCTGCCTGTCGTTCTCTTTCTTGTCTGTCAAGTTCGTCCTTTTTGTCCTGTCGGTCACGTTCTTCTTTTCTTGTCAGTCGCTCAAATTCTTCCTTCCGTTCTACTTCTAAGCGTTTTAGAACGCTTCGGGCTCTAACGCGTGCGTCTCGCTCAGTCGGTTGCTCGCTCCCAGGAGTCTCGAAAGTTATTCTCCTCGTAGGAGATCCCCCTGTAGCCATGGTTAGTTTAGCAAAGCTTTATCGCAAAAGTAAGTCTAACGCAGCTATAGCTAGAACACGCGGTGATGAAAGCGATGGATACAAAAATCCAGTAACCAGAAAATGCAGAAGAAAAATCCAAACGGTGTAGAACAAATCGCGTAGCCTACTTTATGGCTGCTTTTTGCGGTAAAACAAAATGTTTCCCACAGCCGTGACCTACTTTATCGGCTGCTTTTTGCGGTGAAACAGAGTGTCTCCCACAGCCTTGGTTAGGACAGAAGTCCTCGGACCCTTCCCCCCCAAAATTCCAACAAAGTCAAAATATGGAGAAAAATCCAAGTAAAACAAGACTATAGAAATGTAACCTGTTACAGAATGCGAAACAACAATGTAGAGAAAACTGAGTAAAACGAATAACAAATCCGCTAACCCCGCTCAGCTCTCTGCAACGGAAAACTCTGAACGTACAACAACAAAGATTCACAAACAAAGGAAAGGGAAGTAATCACAGTTAGCGCATACAATAACTCACAAATTACAATTTACATTTCCTGCAAGATGTGAATCGCTTAAGGTGTGGTATATGATCAAAACTACACAAAAAAGGGTAGCACCAAGCAGAAAATAAGTCGAGCACTGACGAGATTATCTGCTCTTAGTTATCCTTAATTGGTGGGTCTTTATCAGTTGGAAATTAACTGAGTAAATCCCGGCTTGGCCCCCATGTGTCACGTTTCAATATATCACTTAAGGTGATTATGAACCGGTTAATTACTACTAATTAACTAACCACACCACGATCCACTCTCGCAGTCATACAATTAAATAGAGTCAACAAAAGTATAAGTTTCAGACGCCTGTTTATGTATAAACTCGCCACCTCCCTCGAGCCTTCACTCAAAATATGTTCCTTTTACGTTCTCAACACGTAAAAAACCCGTGATCACTGACAAAATGCCAGTAGTATATAGAAAATTATAGTAACACGCTGAACCCGTGTAAATATAGTTAAATGCGAATGTTCTGTTCGAAAAGCTCTAGTTCGTGCAGGTGTCACACACCCCACGTTGTCACTACTCCAAGGTAATCACAGATAAGAAAAGACAACGGTGGTCAACGGGGTGCGTAAGACATGGTGCACTTAGCTTTATTTCTGTATGCTGGTTAGCCGGTATGCTGGTTAGCCGGGTTGCTGGTTAGCCGGGTTGCTGGTTAGCCGGTTCGCTGGTTAGCCGGTCTGCTGGTTAGCCGGTCTGCTGGTTAGCCGGTTAGCGTAGCTTCCTCAGGTCCCAGCTCCAACGTCTGCAGCTAGCAGTGTCCCGTCAAAGGCAGCCGTGCAGCGGTTACAGGAAACCGAAAGAAACGAACGAAGGCTGCAAACAGAAAGCATCGGTGCACTAAACATGTCAGCTACCCCTCACCCACCACCTTAAAACATGTCATCTTTAAATATCTCATCGAGCACGTGGGCCTGCACAAAACGGACTTTTTACAACAACAAAACAGCCATTTTCCGTCCTTCTCTCCCTATCTGCAAAAACCATATACAGATTAGTATTTTAGCGTCACAGAGAGTAAATTATGCGCTAACCTGGAAAGAACAACAGAGAGTAAATTATTCCACAAACACAGACTCAACAACAGCGTTTAATAATGATTTATTACCTCAAAAAGCCTATGATTGTAGTACTCTCTCAAGGAAGCAAAGTCCGCCTCCTCCCTGGAACAGCCTCTGTTCGTCAACAGTGACCAAAAACGTCCAGAACCCCTTGTCGAATCCTTATGCGAAAGCCATCGCCGACGAAGGAAAGTTGACGACTTGTCCTCAGCAAAATATGTGGCAGTGGGAAGGAATAACTAGTGGAAGCTCCCCTAGAGTGCCGAATACAATATTCGGTGAAAAACCATCATACTCTAGAAACTGTGTATTAGATCCTTCCCCTTCTGCCGCTGGGTGTCAAGTGCCCCGTGCTTGTGTCTCTCTCAGACAACCTAGCCAAATACACGTGACTGACCTTGTCACCAAACCAGTCCAGCTATACACAATTCTGCCTCCCAAGCAGAAAAAAGACACGAGAAACTCAATCCGTGAAAATCCCGTGCGCGCTGTCAGCGAAAAACCGTCAGCCCTATGACAGCAGAAACCCTCACTGTGAAACTCGTGCACTACAAAACATCCGTGCTAGTTGAGCACTGTCAGCAAACTCTGCTGTAGCCCAATATCACGTACAGGCGCTTTCTATCATAATCGACCAAGAACAGGCACTCCACTGAGTGACACTTTCTTGGTCTCTGTCACCCGATCGTGACACTAAGGCTTAGCTATGCTTCTCCATTACAGCCTACAAACTTGACAACTGTGTGAACAACAAAGTGGACGTCATAGCGAGCGAGGGGACCAGCATCAGGTGTTCTGGTCTGGACTCTTCTCAAAACATGTACTGGAAGGCCACGGATCTGTATGGACGCTCAGTCGACATCGCCCAGTGTGGAAGTTGTTCATCTGCTGGGTATTGTCCTACATGCTGGGTACCCAACACTCATTTCCAGGTCACGAGGTCACGAGAGTTCAGCGTCCTTCAAATCGTGTCTCAAGCTATTCAGAAAAATAGATGGACGCTAATTTGTTCCAAAAAGGACAACGCCGCAAAGGATCAATGTGAAATACACATTAAATGTATTCTGCTACACCTACATAATGACTACACAAGTATTATTTATTTCTGACAATATATGTGTGTGTGTGTGTGTGTGTGTGTGTGTGTGTGTGTGTGTGTGTGTGTGTGTGTGTGTGTGTGTGTGTGTGTGTGTGTGTGTGTGTGAATGTGTGTTCGTGCGTGCCTGCCTGCCTGCGTGTGTGCGTTTGTGAGTACGTGCGTGCGCGCGTTCGTGCGTGTGTGTGTATGTGGTGGCGGTTGTAGTGGTGGTTGTTGTTGTTGTTGTTGGTGGTGGTAGTGATGGTGGTGGTTGTTTGGTTTGTTGGTTGATTTGTTCGTCTTTTTTTTTATTAAAAATGTTCTTTGTGCAGATCACATGCCCCAGTGCCACAACGGAATTCTACAAATACGGGAAACACAGCCACAGACACCAATCCTGTGTGACGGTCTTGCGCCCCAGAAAAACATGAACTGGACCATTACAGACCACAATGGACCCCGCTTTGAGATAGCAACATGTCTGGACTATAACAGGAATTACACGTGTGAAAGTACTGATGCAGACTTTTCTTCCGCACGAACCGTGCCTGTGAGCCAGCTGGTGATGAAGAACTACGCGAGAGACAAGGTGGTCAACAAAACGCTGACCTGTATCAGACGTGATGGAGCGAGTTGGGACTCCCGTAGAATGCGTGTTGTGTGTAAGTACCGTTATATATGTGGTGGAGCGCATGCGGGTGTTGGCAATTACAAAAAGCAGAGAGGGAGAGAGTACACAAACAATAAAAAGTTGGTAGAATACATTGAATGATGTTCTCTGTCCTCTTTATTGCATAACACTCACGCACGCAATCACCAAGCATTTAAAATAAAAGTTAAAAATAGGTTCGTCAGACTAATGCTACTTTTCAATAAACATTTTCAACACTTAGTCTGAAAAAGGTGGAAACACATACTCCGCACTCAACTCAGAAGTAGCTTGAGGCAAATCTCTACAACGAAAAAGTTCTGTTGCCACAACACTATAAAGTCACTGGTGTAACGTGTGCTCTAAAACACGCTATTAAACACGGTAGTAAAACACTACCTAGAACTAACACGCTAGTACTAAACACACACGCTATCCCACCAAGAGTCCGCTCGGCTGGGAAAACAAAAAGTAAAAGCAAAATCAGTAATTACCGAAGCGACAATTCATATCAAAGTATCATCTCACACAGTCATCAACACCACAATTACAATCATTCAAGTTCCAGTATTACATCATGCATGTTTGGTTTTCTCAATCTTATCGTTGGCCTTCTCTTCTGTTGTTAGTTACACATCATTTTATTACAGCTGTCAATTTCCAGACAAAACAACAGACCATTTAGCCAAATCCAATATTGGTCCGAGAGGGGACCAACTTTCTGTGCTTGCTGAGATCTAATTCCACACATTCACATGACTAAAGAACAATCAAATTATTGTGCCAATTCCAAAGAAAGTGTACCGATAACAAAAGGTCTATTCTCACCTGGTCTACATCATCTCTGTACACGAAACACTCCCTGGTTCACAACAGCATTCGGTTCCAGGACATCCAGCCAACACACACTCCATCACTCCAATTGGTACACACCAACACACACTTTTTCACTTCACAAATGCATCACAAATGTATGCATAATTCATCCCAAGGCCGGCAAGGCTTGACATGTTCTTTCTCTGCCAGTCCAGGCCACAAGTGCGCGTTTGTTTCAACTTTGGCCGAGTTCATTACAACTTTTACTCATTTTAGTCGGGAAAAGGGGAAGGGGGAAGAGGGTCCTATATGACGCTGCTTGATTATGCGTCGCCACCCCAAACATTCTTTTATCAATACGATCTAAACTAATTTAACTTATTAAGAACAAAACTAAGCATTCCCCATTCAGGAATATTCAAACAAATGCATAGTCTGTGTGTTTTCATTCAAACCGAACACGCAGACGTAACCGATAGACACAAGCTGACACCCCTGTCTGTGAAATGACGAAACCCTGAAACCTACGTCATACCTACGATAACAGCCTACGACGCAATACAGGCGCTAGAAATAATAATTCTATTGACACAGTCACACAATGTCAATACAGATTTCTCTCACTCACCACATTCTCCCCAACTTAGCATGACTTCTCCTGAAGGCATGTCTTGGAAACAAAAACATGATGTTAAAACCTAACCATCAAAGAAGTTTCAACAACCAATCAAAATTCAAATTGGGCTAACCTATATCTTCAGCCGTCGCAAGTCTCAGTCACAAAAGCTAATCCTGAGTAACACATTTCGAACCTACACGTCAACCACTATTTAAAGATGCATTGACTGTACCGAAACTATTACCACATTTCGAACCTACATGTCAACCACTATTTAAAGATGCATTGACTGTACCGAAACTATTAACACATTTCGAACCTACATGTCAACCACTATTTAAAGATGCATTGACTGTACCGAAACTGTCAACACATTTCGAACCTACATGTCAACCACTAGATGCATTGACTGTACCGAAACTATTAACACATTTCGAACCTACATGTCAACCACTATTTAAAGATGCATTGACATTGACCGAAACTATTGCTAACAAAGACTTCGACATGCTGATGACACAGATCAGGAGGTGGGAGGGGGGGGGATTCTCATTGAATAATAAAAGAAAATGATCCCGAGGACAGAGAACAACGTACTGTCAAGGACGCCAAATTTTTTTCCCACAACAAAGTAACCTTAGAACATATTTACATGCCTAACCTGCACTAAACAATAGGCAACACAGAACAGCTGCTCCCCAACTTTACTTGAACCCACTCCCTAAGAATCCAATAATGTTTCCATGATCCGAAGGAACCGAGGGAGTACGTCAACTGCACGCGAATGCACTGTGCGGGGTTCCTTGTACAAGTTAGTATATAACATTTAATAATATGTAGATATATCCTTCCCTCCCAATATGTTCGATATGTTTGATATTTTTGATATTTTTAATATTTTTAATATTTGGTATTTCAACAATTAAATGTTGCTCACCATGTTTGCTTAAAACAAATTAACTAGCAACGCATAACCCAAGCCCCAGACTTCTCATGGTTAACGTTTCAGGGCGATCCCGGTGAGAAGACACTGTGGGGTTGCTCATGGGACTACCCCCCACTGCATCCTCCATCTCACCGTCGCTCAGGGCGATCCCGGTGAGAAGACACTGTGGGGTTGCTCATGGGACTACCCCCCACTGCATCTTCCATCTCACCGTCGCTCATGGTGAACAATAAAACAACATTATCACACAAGTGACACTATTCTGCTCAAATGTATACAAAATGCTTGAACATAAACACAGCACACAAATGAGGCAAATATGCAGTAATGCTCACTAGACCCACAAGTCCACGAATTCATCAAAATGTCACTACCGGGTCAGTAGCAAGACATGATAAAGCAGATATACAGAACGTACACGGTATCAGGACGCCTGTTCCGCATCAGCCACTGTTCCTCTGTGGAAGATATTTAAAAATTCCACTCACCATTGGCCGTCGATACGTTCCACTAAATGTCCTTTCACATTACTGGCACGTGCAGAAACAAACACAGTCACCACAGATCCTCGGAAATTGACGGTGTGGAAGTCGTCCACTCGCTCAGTCCCTGGAGTTGGTCGATAGTCGAGCTGGAGTCTCTCCTTCAAAGTCCATCACTGGGTCGTTCCAGGTTGGTGACGGGTGGTTCCAGGTTGGTGACGGGTGGTTCCAGGTTGGTGACGGGTGGTTCCAGGTTGGTGACGGGTGGTTCCAGGTTGGTGACGGGTGGTTCCAGGTTGGTGACGGGTGGTTCCAGGTTGGTGACGGGTGGGATAGCGTGTATACCTAAACTACTACTACTGTACTACTTTCTATTCTCAAAATGTGTCCACTTATCTGTACTGTCGGCGACGCCAAAATGTGGTGGAGCGCATGCGGGTGTGGCAATTACAAAAAAGCGAGAGGGAGAGAGTACACAAACAATAAAAAGTTTGAATACATTGAATGATGTTCTCTGTCCTCTTTATTGCATAACACTCACGCACACAATCACCAAGCATTTAAAATAAAAGTTAAAAATAGGTTCGTCAGACTAATGCTACTTTTCAATAAACACTTTCAACACTTAGTCTGAAAAAGGTGGAAACACATACTCCGCACTCAACTCAGAAGTAGCTTGAGGCAAATCTCTACAACGAAAAAAGTTCTGTTGCCACAACACTATAAAGTCACTGGTGTAACGTGTGCTCTAAAACACGCTATTAAACACGGTAGTAAAACACTACCTAGAACTAACACGCTATGCTAAACATACTATCAGAACACGGTATGCTAAACACGGTAGTAAAACATACACGCTATCATAAACACGCTATGCTAAACATACACGCTATCCCACCAAGAGTCCGCTCGGCTGGTCTACATCATCTCTGGACACGAAACACTCCCTGGTTCACAACAGCATTCGGTTCCAGGACATCCAGCCAACACACACTCCATCACTCCAATTGGTACACACCAACACACACTTTTTCACTTCACAAATGCATCACAAATGCATAATTCATCCCAAGGCCGGCAAGGCTTGACATGTTCTTTCTCTGCCAGTCCAGGCCACAAGTGCGCGTTTGTTTCAACTTTGGCCGAGTTCATTACAACTTTTACTCATTTTAGTCGGGAAAAGGGGAAGGGGGAAGAGGGTCCTATATGACGCTGCTTGATTATGCGTCGCCACCCCAAACATTCTTTTATCAATACGATCTAAACTAATTTAACTTATTAAGAACAAAACTAAGCATTCCCCATTCAGGAATATTCAAACAAATGCATAGTCTGTGTGTTTTCATTCAAACCGAACACGCAGACGTAACCGATAGACACAAGCTGACACCCCTGTCTGTGAAATGACGAAACCCTGAAACCTACGTCATACCTACGATAACAGCCTACGACGCAATACAGGCGCTAGAAATAATAATTCTATTGACACAGTCACACAATGTCAATACAGATTTCTCTCACTCACCACATATAAAGCGCAACCCCTACTTTTACGATAAAATTGAGAAAAATTCACACATTAGGCGCTTCCGGTGTATTTGCCGCACATCAAAGGAAAAATACAGAGTGGAAATATGTATGCTCTTGATGTGCAGTGAGATCAATGGCAGATGCATTGTAAAAGCTGGTTGGCCTTGAGACATCGGGTCGTATTTTCCAGCTGAGACCAGCTGCCTGCCCCCAGTTCACAGACTCTGACCTTCTTACCCGGGGTCAATGGCCGAGTTGTACTTTAGAGAACACTCTTCCTGCCCCAGTTTACAGACACTGACCTTCTTACTCGGGGTCAATGACCAAGTTGTACTTTAGAGAAAACTCTTCCTGCCCCAGTTTACAGACACTGACCTTCTTTCCCGGAGTCAATGACCGAGTTGTACTTTAGAGAAAACTCGTCCTGACCCAGTTTACAGACACTGACCTTCTTACCTGGGATCAATGACCGAGTTTTTACCTATGAGGCCGTCCTCCTTTGATGTCTGAGAGGAAACTCTGTCAGGATGATAGTAGCAGACACATGCATTATCACAAGAGTGGGAGTGTTATGTTTATTAGTTTAGGTATGTGTGTAGTGTGTAATCTTCTTTAGCCATACACAAGGCGATAGCGGTCAATAGGGCGCAGGGGTTCAAGTGGAGGAAAACAGGTGCGCCTTGTAGTCCGGAAAGTACGGTACGTGTCACTCACTGACAACGCCCGACGGGCCTAGAGCCGAATATAACCTTGAAACCTCAAACAAAAATCTTCACCCTGGTCTGTGTCCTGTTGCGCAAACGGTGCGATTTCCAAGCCGTAGACGGCGAACCTTAATATGTTCCCCACTGTAAGATAACTTTATGTTGAAGATGTTTGGTACTTATATTCCGTACTACCCAAAACGTATCTGTACTTTATGTATTAAATTGGTGCAGAGTACACATCGCATTATTCAGCATGAAACACATGTATTACAACCCGTACATGGTTTCTTTGTAACATACCAATTAACTAGAAGTGCAACGCCAAGGCACTGCATACCCCCAGCGAAGGACATCTCTCTTTCTCTCTCTCTCTCTCTCTCTCTCTCTCTCTCTCTCTCTCTCTCTCTCTCTCTCTCTCTCTCTCTCTCTCTCTCTCTCTCTCTCTCTCTCTCTCTCTCTCTCTCTCTCTCTCTCTCTCTCTCTCTCTCTCTCTCACACACACACACACACACACACACCATCCATGCACACAAATCACACTCACACGCACATGGTCAGACACACACCCACACATACACGCACGCACGCATCATTCATGCACACTCTCTTACACACATACACACCGTCACATGCCCACATACACGCGTGCACACACAAACACACACACACACACACACACACACATACACACACACACACACACACACACACACGCACACACTTGTGCACATAAACATGCAAACACACACACGCCACGAGCGTGAGAGAAAAGCCTAAGAGAAGGGATGACGTCACAATGTTTTTTTTACGTCAATGCATCGTGACGTTGTCTACTTCCGCGAGCATTATTGCTGTAGTCTCAGAAATTCTACCCCAACAAAGCGGCCCTGGATGGCGTTAGATCAAAAATCGAAGAATTGGTCGGCACCCACCGTCTTTTAGTTAGTATGTTTCCAATTTTTCGTGAACTTCCATCCCCAACTGTAGCCTCAGTTAGGTCACTAAAAATCCTTCTGTATCATGTTTTATCGGCATGAAAATTTCTCAAGTCGATTACAGAATAGCGTTCGTGGGATAACTCCAGCTACACTGGGATAAATTTGAGTTATTTCTAATATGCTGACTGTTAGCAAATGATAACAGACATGTCGAGAAAAAATACATCAAGCATGAGCCTTCAGGGGAATGCTGATATCGTTTGTGAAACATGTCTGTTATTAGCTAACAGTCAGCATATTAGAAATAACGGTTTTATTACCGTTTCTTTCGACCAAAAGAACATTCGAAGCTACCCCGCGAATTAGACAGAACAGCCGCAATGGGAACTTGAACGCTCCTACCTGATTATGCCTGTCAGTCAAAGAATTCTCGTGACCTGAGTCAGCCAATCAGAGTAACACACCTGACGTGATGATATTCACAGGTCAAATGCGTTTGACACACAACACAACGATCTCACAAGATAAACCATGTTGAACATGCGTTTCGCTTGCTTCGCTTTTTCTTGTTGAACAGCGAGTGACGCAATTTCACTTGATTTTTCCGAACTTTGATAATTTAGATTTCAAGTGAGCGGGTCGGCATTGCACACTCAGAGGATGGGTGGTGCCTTAATTGCTGTTCCCTAAAGCACCCACCGACAAAACTCGCTTTTCGGTATTTTTTCGATAAAGAGAGTATTATCTGACATGACAGCATTTAAAGTGTCATTCGTAAGAATAAATCACGCTGATGTTGTTGATTTCAATTTTAACTTTGTCTTGTTTATTTTAGCGTGATAAACAAAAAGGGTCCCTGCCTGAACGTTATAACATTTAACAGGTCACCTACAATCCATCCTGATTGGTCAAAAAGCCATATGGGGCACTGAATTGGTAATAATAATGTATAAATTTTGTTCAGATTCTCTCGGATTTACATAAAAACGTTGGTGTAAACGATCGAGAAGCTCTTAAATAGAAGGAAGTAACGCTACTTTAGTGTCAAAAAAGTTAAATCTATCGATCGTACATTGTAAACTGTGTATCACCCATTAACTCCATGTTACATAATCTAGGATTCCTTTTTACATTTAGTCAAGTTTTGACTAAATGTTTAACATAGAGAGGGAATCGAAACGTGTGTGTGTGTGTGTGTGTGTGTGTGTGTGTGTGTGTGTGTGTGTCTACCGATTCAGAGAAAACTACTTGACCGATTTTCATGAATCTTCACATGATAGTTCCTGGATATAATATCCCCGGAATCGTTTTTTAAATCATTTGATAAGTGTCTTTGATGACGTCATATCAGGATGTTTGTGAAAGTTGAGGCAGCACTGTCACGCTCTCATTTTTTTAACAAAATTGGTTGAAATTTTGGTCAAGCAATTGTTGACAAAGGCCGGACTTTGATATCGCGTTTCAGCTAAGAGGCTTAATAATTAATGTATGAGTTTGGTCATTACAAATCTGAACATTGTAATACAAATTTTTTTTTACAAAGCGATCAAAAATATAATGTCATCTTATTTCTCATCATTTTCTGATTTAAAAAACATATAAATATGTTATATTGTGATTAAAAACAAGCTCTGAAAATTAAACATATAAAAATTATGATTGAAATTAAATTTCTGAAATCGATTTAAAAACAATTTCATTTAATTCTTTGTTGGTTCCTGATTCCAAAACATATAAATATATTATTTTTGGATTAAAAACAAGCTAAAAAAAATTAGAAAGAAAAGAGACGCATCCTGCTCAGCGCAACCACTACCGCGCTATTCTAACTTGTCAATTTCACTGCCTTTTCCATCAGCGGGGGACTGACGATGCTATACACCTCACGCAACTTGATCCTATCTAATGTCAATTTAACGTTAATAACAATTAGGTCTGCAACTTGACTGCCCACTGCTGGGGAAAAGCACTGTATAACTCAGTACCTCTCTGTCTGCTATGGGTAGTGTTTGTGCGTGTTTGTGTGACTGAAACTGACAGAGGCGGATGAATGCTCTTATCTGTTTTCCGCTTGCGTTTGTCACGAGGAGTCAACATCATTAAGAGCGTTTCCTAATGAGGACAGAATGTGTGTGTGTGTGTGTGTGTGTGTGTGTGTGTGTGTGTGTGTGTGTGTGTGTGTGTGTGTGTGTGTGTGTGTGTGTGTGTGTGTGTGAGGGGGGGAGGTATCGGCTGTATGTCTTTTGTTTTTTCCCTCTTCCATTCCGACGAAAAGTGCAAGCATAAACAATCCCAAATGTTCTTCTTTCTAAAGACAATAAGTCTTTTGTAATAGCACTGCATACTATTTGTCTTTACTGTTGTTGTTGTTTACAGTTGTTGTTGTTGTTGTTGTTGTTGTTGTTGTTGTTGTTGTTGTTGTTGTTGTTGTTGTTGGTGGTGTTGTTGTTACACAACATGAAACCAAGAACTGAAGGCACGAACTGTATTTACCTCTCTACAGACCCAGCAGAGATCAGCAGACGGAACGTGACCTTGATAGGTTGGAACGTGACGGCCACCGTCGTGATCGACAAGGTCTATGACTCTGATAGAGATGTCGTCTGCCTCTGGAATATGACCGGACCAAACTCTGTGAGTTGACTTTTTTTCTCTATAAAGTTTGGGATTTACACAATCGAGGGCTAAAGACGCAGTGACGTGATGTCTTTCTTAGAATATAACAAGTCGCGTAAGGCGAAAATACAACATTTAGTCAAGTAGCTGTCGAACTCACAGAATGAAACTGAACGCAATGCAACGCAGCAAGACCGTATACTCGTAGCATCGTCAGTCCACCGCGCACGGCAAAGGCAGTGAAATTGACAAGAAGAGCGGGGTAGTACTTGCGCTGAGAAGGATAGCACGCTTTTCTGTACCTCTCTTCGTTTTAACTTTCTGAGCGTATTTTTAATCCAAACATATCATATCTATATGTTTTTGGAATCAGGAACCGACAAGGAATAAGATGAAAGTGGTTTTAAATTGATTTCGAACATTTAATTTTGATCATAATTTTTATATTTTTAATTTTCCGAGCTTGTTTTTAATCCAAACATAACATATTTATATGTGTTTGGAATCAGCAAATGATGGAGAATAAGATGAACGTAAATTTGAATCGTTTTATAAATTTTTTTTTTTTTTTACAATTTTCAGATTTTTAATGACCAAAGTCATTATTTAATTTTTAAGCCACCAAGCTGAAATGCAATACCGAAGTCCGGGCTTTGTCGAAGATTACCTGACCAAAATTTCAACCAATTTGGTTGAAAAATGAGAGCGTGACAGTGCCGCCTCAACTTTCACGAAAAGCCGGATATGACGTCATCAAAGACATTTATCAAAAAAAAAAAAAACGTTCGGGGATATCAATCACAGGAACTCTCATGTAAAATGTCATAAAGATCGGTCCAGTAGTTTGGTCTGAATCGCTCTACACACACGCACGCACGCACACACATACACACACACACATAAACACACACACACACACACACATACACCACGACCCTCGTTTCGATTCCCCCTCTATGTTAAAACATTTAGTCAAAACTTGACTAAATGTAAAAATGTGCCTGCATACACGAATAGTACAGAATTCTGTCCATGTTATCTAAAACTCACTCTCCGTTAGTTATGGTCTGTATACGCGTGGTACATATAATATATCACTTGCTTTAGCAGCGGCAAAGAAGGACGACGTGAGTCATTATATAATATTATATACTATATTTGTAGATTGATAGCTAATCGTCATAATTCCATTACAAATTAACTGAATGTCTTGGTAATAGCTCTTCGGTCATTCACGCCTTAAACAGGTCTGTAAGCTTAACAACATTTTCAGTAACATGGACATGCGTTTTTTAGATCCAACTTATACAATACCAAAGGCCAAAGTTATCTCCATTGGCGGAAGACGCCGACAGTCCGATGTACGACCATGGCGCGTGCAGTGTGTCCATCCCTGTCAACGCCACAGAGGGTGTGTACCGGGTGTTCCTGACCGTGATGCCTGCAGGTGGACCCGTTGCTGTGGGCAGCGTCACGTTGAGTTCGTACTTTTCTGTTCCTCTATATATTTTGCCCCCCCCCCCTCTTTCTCCCTCTCTCTCTCTCTCTCTCTCTCTCTCTCTCTCTCTCTCTCTCTCTCTCTCTCTCTCTCTCTCTCTCTCTCTCTCTCTCTCTCTCTCTCTCTCTCTCTCTCTCTCTCTCTCTCTGTCTCTCTCTCTCTGTGTCTCTGTGTGTCTCTCTCTCTCTCTGTGTGTGTCTCTCTCTCTCTCTGTCTCTCTCTCTCTCTGTCTCTCTCTCCCCCTCTCTCTCTCTCTCTGTCTATCTCTCTCTCTGTCTCTGTCTCTGTCTCTCTCTCTCTCTCTCTCTCTCTCTCTCTCTCTGTTTTGACTTGTCTCTCGGTCTTGGTCTGTACCTGTGTGTGTCTTTGTCTGGTTGTCTGTTTCTGTCTCTCACGTCTTCCCTGCTGTGTCTTTTTGTCTTCCCTTCTGTGTTGTGTTTCTGTTTTGCGCGGAGTTGTTCTGTCGCGAGTTTATTTGCTTTTGCTCGTACTGTTGATTTTGTTTTCGAACATTTTGATTGCGAAATAAACTTCCCTCACTCATAGTCATACAATCACGGCTAATTTAAGTTCAATTAACGAGTGCGAAATAAATGTTATCCTTTGCCCTGCTTAATGTTTCCAATAATTGAACAGTGCTGGATTAATTAATCATTAATTTTACCCTGCGAATTGTTTGCTTTTAACAGAAAAACCTGGACCACTTCTTCGGCTCCAGGCATGCCCACAGTACATTGCAGAAGGGTCCAATCTTGAATGTACTTGCCGACACGTATCATCACTCCAGGGGTCTCCACCGGCTAGAGTGACGTGGCTCAACTATGACGACACTTCAGTGTTAAGAGTCAGCAATGTGCGCAGAGAGCAGAACGGAACAACTTACACTTGTCGTTCTGTGTGGGGGCCGAACAATGACGTGACTCGGACAAGTGACTACACTCTTCGTGTTGCGTGTGAGTATAAGCTAAAAAGTAGAAGTAGGGGGCAGGAAAGGAAGAGAAAAAAAACAAAACAAGAGAGGGACAAAGAGAGAGAAACAGAGAGAGAGAGAGAGAGAGAGATAAGGAGAGAGAGAGAGAGAGAGAGCGAGAGAGACAGAGAGAGCGAGAAAGAGAGAGACAGACAGACAGACAAACAGACAGACTCCTGGCGCGCTTAAATAAATTATGAATGCTTTTTGCATTGGCGTGACGTTGTAGGGCTAAGCAGGTCAGGCAATGGAAGACAGAAATACATCCTGGTAGGCTTGAATATGAATCTGGTCTCCGTGGCCGATATTTTTCATTACTAGAGGGACCAGCAAGTGTAATTTGGAGAAGTAAATGAGAAGAAATTACTTGTGTGTTTGAATATGAAAGTTGTATGCATGAGTGTCTCTTGTCATTGCTATACGGACCAGCTGATGCAGAAGTGCTTCTATACCGAAAATAAATCTCGGTAGGGTTGAATATGAATTGTATGTATGTGAGTGTCTTTTCTCATTGTTACACAGACAGTCAAATGCAAAGATGAAAACCTACCAGAAGAACCCTGGTATATATGAAAATGAAAGTTGTGTGAATGAGTGTTAAGCCCTCAACTAACTACAGCCGAATCAAGACGAACCAGTACGGCGAACGTTCGGCGACGTCATCACATAAGGGGATTCCCTTGTAACGTTCGCGATTCGCCGATACAATCCTGCAAACATTCGGCGCGTTAGCGGCGAACTGACTTTTCATTGGTTAAATAATTGAGTATCTTCATCCGTGACGAGTGACAATGCTGCCAACCGATCACGAGTCTTCTCACGTGATATTTCTTAATCATGTGACCGGTGTCACCGATACATTTCGCTGCCAGGAACGGTGTCACATTTGCTGAACGTTCGCCGACCGAGTTCGCTTGTTTCGGCTGTGGTTAGTAGCGGGCTTTACTTTGTAATGCTAGGCGGACCGTGCCGTACAAAGGCGAGACCGTATACACGGGGGATAACCTGTCAAAGGCCGAACAGAAGCCGAAGGCCGCTCATGACACGTGTGAAGGCAAGTTTTGTCTGTTTTCTAGGTATTGTTTGATTTATGTCGGGATTTAAGGTAAGCTACTGATTCAGCGATGACTAAATTTGTTTCTCGATGCATAAAAAGTCAGGGAGCGATTGATATTTGCCCGTAAATAGCCTTCAAAGCTGAAAATGTCCGCGATCGAGCACCGGAAATGGCTGTTCGATGGGTTTTGCAAGTAGAAATGTGCTTTATTTCACCAAATCAGCTCGTATTTGGTGTGGGTACGGGATTCTAGAGGACGAAGGAGTCATAAGAGGTGCAAAGAAGTGCTATTTGGGAGTAGAATAAATCTTCCGAGACAGTAGACAAGAGAAGGTCATATTTGAGAGATGCGCGTAGGCCGATTGTCTTTCCGACAAGCGAATGATACAGCAGATTAATCATTCGTTTTGACCAGAAACCTAGTCTCTAGTTTTTATGAATGAGTTTTTTAATTAAAACAATCACGAGAACTCTCTCGCTTAGCCTAATGGCTGTTCGATGGGTTTCGCAAGTAGAAATGTGCTTTATTTCACCAAATCAGCTCGTATTTGACATCGGTTTGGTATATATATATATATATTCTAATCCTACCGCGAACTGGATAGCAGACGCGGCACGTGTGAACGAAATTTCAGAAAAGCGTACATCTGTACAGTGCAGCAAAACGGTTCTGTGCATCATTGTCAATGTAAATAGTGATCAACTTAGAAGCACACGTACCCTGTTGCCCTTAGATAACGGCACACACACTAAGCCAAATAGCTGTCTCTCGTATACACCCACACACACACACGCACGCACGCACGCACATACACACCCATACATACACACCCACACACACTCATTCTAATGGGTTTGGAGCATCTGTTTATACAGATGCAGTCTGAAGACGAAGAAATGGTTCTTGTGGCAGAGGAGGTGGAGGAAGAAGTAGATGGACCTGTGCCAGGTCCATCCGGATCCGCTGCTCTGGCCATATGCCACCATTGTGGCAAATCGTTCGCCTATGGCAATAATCTGAAGAGACATATAAGGGAAGTGCACTACCAAGGTGAACCCGTGGTGTGTACAGAACCAGGGTGCCTTAAAACGTTCAAACGACCAAAGTTGCTCGAAATACACCACAAGAACAAACACTCAGATGAAAGACCTTTTGAGTGCCACAAATGTGCAAAGAAGTTTGCAATAAAAAAAATGTTAACGCAGCACTCTCATTCATGTGGTGGCCAGAAACCATATGGGTGCAAGTTGTGTACCATGGCCTTTGCCAGTAGAAGCAGTCTGGCCGACCACGGGAGGAGAAGCCACGAGGGCAGGCGATATGTCTGTGGGGGCTGTTCCAAAGTATATAAATGGAAAGCCTGCCTTTCGCGTCACTGCAAAAAATGCCCCAGTGCAGAGTAGCCATTTGCCAGTAGTGATCAGCAGCAAATTTCCAATAGTACTGAAATGTGTTGTTTCATAAACTGTTTTGACTGAATGTGTTTTTTTGACAGTTAGACAAGGAATCGAGACAAGGGTGTTGGTATTGGTGTATGTATTGGCCTGTGTGTAGAGCGATTCCAAGAAAACTATTGAACAGAGACTTTAGATAAAACAAATTCCTGGCCATAATCCCAAATCGTGTTTGTTTTTACATTTAGTCAAGTTTTGACTAAATATTTTAACATCGAGGGGGAATCGAAACGAGGGTCGTGGTGTATGTGCGTGTGTGCGTGTGTCTGTGTGTGTGTGTAGAGCGATTCAGACTAAACTACTGGACCGATCTTTATGAAATTTGACATGAGAGTTCCTGGGTATGAAATCCCCGAACGTTTTTTTCATTTTTTTGATAAATGTCTTTGATGACGTCATATCCGGCTTTTCGTGAAAGTTGAGGCGGCACTGTCACGCCCTCATTTTTCAACCAAATTGGTTGAAATTTTGGTCAAGTAATCTTCGACGAAGCCCGGACTTCGGTATTGCATTTCAGCTTGGTGGCTTAAAAATTAATTAATGACTTTGGTCATTAAAAATCTGAAAATTGTAAAAAAAAAATAAAAATTTATAAAACGATCCAAATTTACGTTTAGCTTATTCTCCATCATTTGCTGATTCCAAAAACATATAAATATGTTATATTCGGATTAAAAACAAGCTCTGAAAATTAAATATATAAAAATTATTATCAAAATTAAATTGTCCAAATCAATTTAAAAACACTTTCATCTTATTTCTTGTCGGTTCCTGATTCCAAAAACATATAGATATGATATGTTTGGATTAAAAACACGCTCAGAAAGTTAAAACAAAGAGAGGCACAAAAAAGCGTGCTATCCTTCTTAGCGCAACTACTACCCCGCTCTTCTTGCCATGAGCGGTGGACTGACGATGCTACGAGTATACGGTCTTGCTGAAAAATGGCATTGCGTTCAGTTTACTTCTGTGAGTTCGACAGCTACTTGACTAAATATTGTATTTTCGCCTTACGCGACTTGTTTCTTCTTCTTTTAATATCTTTGATGACATTATTTCCGGTGGGGGGGGTGGATGGTGGGGGGGGGGGGTGGATGGTGGGGGGCTCTGTGGGGACCTTATTATTTCAAATTATTAAAGGGATTGGAATTTTTATGGAACAACCTTTGACTCAATGCGGACTATGTGATTGCACTTCAACTTGGAAGCTGAATAGTAGGTTAATTTATCTGTTTCATTTTAGAAATAGCAGACAAATAAGAATTGTAATATCTGCTGCCACTCCAACCCCCCCCCCCCCCCCCCACCGCCACCCCCCCCCCCCCCCCCCAAACAAACCAAACAAACCCAACTACGGCCGATGCATACCCGCGATCGAATCAGACATCAAATGGCACCGCCATCAGCTGCCCTTGCGCTAACTTACCCCCCCCCCCCTCCACTCCCCCGGGTACCATGTGCTATCAACCGTTTTCTATTATTTCAACGAGTAAGAGAAGACTTGCCAACAGGCCAAAAAGAAACTATGAGAGAGAGATAACTTTATTTTACAAGGATAAAGATTTAAGAGTAAGCGAGAGAGTTCTCGTGATTGTTTTAATTAAAAAACTCATTCATAAAAACTAGAAACTAGGTTTCTGGTCAAAACGAATGATTAATCTGCTGTATCATTCGCTTGTCGGAAAGACAATCGGCCTACGCGCATCTCTCAAATATGACCTTCTCTTGTCTACTGTCTCGGAAGATTTATTCTACTCCCAAATAGCACTTCTTTGCACCTCTTATGACTCCTTCGTCCTCTAGAATCCCGTACCCACACCAAATACGAGCTGATTTGGTGAAATAAAGCACATTTCTACTTGCAAAACCCATCGAACAGCCATTTCCGGTGCTCGATCGCGGACATTTTCAGCTTTGAAGGCTATTTACGGGAAAATATCAATCGCTCCCTGACTTTTTATGCATCGAGAAACAAATTTAGTCATCGCTGAATCAGTAGCTTACCTTAAATCCCGACATAAATCAAACAATACCTAGAAAACAGACAAAACTTGCCTTCACACGTGTCATGAGCGGCCTTCGGCTTCTGTTCGGCCTTTGACAGGTTATCCCCCGTGGTATTTAGAAGAGTGTAATTGTGCGTGTGAATGTAAGTGCACTGTGCAAGAGTGCCCCTTCTTATTTTTTGTTTGTTTGTTTGTTTGCTTAACGCCCAGCCGACCACGAAGGACCATATCAGGGCGGTGCTGCTTTGATATATAACGTGCGCCACACACAAGACAGAAGTCGCAGCATAGGCTTCATGTCTCACCCAGTCACATTATTCTGACACCGGACCAACCAGTCCTAGCACTAACCCCACAATGCCAGACGTCAAGCGGAGCAGCCACTAGATTGCCAATTTTAAAGTCTTAGGTATGACCCGGCCGGGGTTCGAACTCACGACATCCCGATCACGGGGCGGACGCCTTACCACTAGGCCAACCGTTCCGGTACCCCCCCCCCCCCTTCTTATTGCTGGAAGTAGACTAACGGGCCATCACGAGCAATGGTGAGAGTCTACCAGAAAGAAATGATGGTGTGTATAAATGTAAGTCCAGTGTCGCTTCTCGTTAATAAACGAGCAGGCGAGTGCAAGGAGTGTCATGGTATTGGACAAGAGTGTCGCTTCTCTTTGCTAGAAGGGCCATCAAGTGCAATGATACTAATCTTTCAGAAACATATTCTGGTGTGTATACACGTGAGTCCTGTGTGCATAAGTGTCGGGTCTCGTTTAATGATAATACTAATGCATACTTTATAAAGCGCATGTATCCAGGGTTTAACCCTGCTCAAAGCGCTGTACGATCATTGGAAAACATAATTATAACAACATAACATTATTTACAGTGCAATAGACTGACAGGCTAGTGCAAAGGTGAAAACCTACGAAAAGAAAGAAATGATGGTGGGTATTAATACGAGCCGTGTGCAAGAGGGTCCCTTTGCATAGGCAAAACAAAATAGGGTCGGTAGGTCGAGATTTTTATTTAATTTTTTTTTCTCCCAAAAAACATATTTTTAAGTAATTTTGCCAAAAAAACAAAACCTTTTTTTTTTTCCCCCAAAAGCCAAAAAAAAGTATAGGGTCGCGCGAAAAAATAGGGTCGGTCGGGATACCGTAAACAGACTATTTTTGTTGTTGTTGCCTAACTAAGTGTTACTTCCTGTTGCCAGACGGGCCATCCAGTGCAAGTGTCACATCACAAGCAAACGTCACGGACGACACACACCTCGTGGCCTTGACCTGTACAGCCCATGACGTATATCCGTCAGCCAACTTCACTTGGAGCGTTCCGTGCTTGACCTTGGACCTGACCTCTCCGGTCAGCACATGCACGCTCGCGCAAGAAACGATGAGGAACGTCACGGAAGTCGTTTGCCTGGCGATTAACACAGAGGTTCCGGTGAATGCTTGGGGTGTTTACACTGCTCCAGTCTTGAGTAAGTACATGACATTACTTATGTACTTTACATAGTCACAATCACAATCGTATCTGACATTTGGAACGAAACAATACTTATGTTTTTGTGTGTCTTTTTGTTCGTATGTTGTTGTTGCCTGTTTTGCAGTCTGTTTGGTCATCTTCTTTTGTTTATTGGGTTGTTGTTGTTTTGCCTGTTTTGCAGTCTGTTTGGTCATCTTCTTTTGTTTATTGGGTTGTTGTTGTTGTTGCCTGTTTTGCAGTCTGTTTGGTCATCTTCTTTTGTTTATTGGGTTGTTGTTGTTGTTGCCTGTTTTGCAGTCTGTTTGCTCATCTTCTTTTGTTTATTGGGTTGTTGTTGTTTTGCCTGTTTTGCAGTCTGTTTGGTCATCTTCTTTTGTTTATTGGGTTGTTGTTGTTGTTGCCTGTTTTGCAGTCTGTTTGGTCATCTTCTTTTGTTTATTGGGTTGTTGTTGTTTTGCCTGTTTTGCAGTCTGTTTGGTCATCTTCTTTTGTTTATTGGGTTGTTGTTGTTTTGCCTGTTTTGCAGTCTGTTTGGTCATCTTCTTTTGTTTATTGGGTTGTTGTTGTTTTGCCTGTTTTGCAGTCTGTTTGGTCATCTTCTTTTGTTTATTGGGTTGTTGTTGTTTTGCCTGTTTTGCAGTCTGTTTGCTCATCTTCTTTTGTTTATTGGGTTGTTGTTGTTTTGCCTGTTTTGCAGTTTGTTTGGTCATCTTCTTTTGTTTATTGGGTTGTTGTTGTTGTTGCCTGTTTTGCAGTCTGTTTGGTCATCTTCTTTTGTTTATTGGGTTGTTGTTGTTTTGCCTGTTTTGCAGTCTGTTTGGTCATCTTCTTTTGTTTATTGGGTTGTTGTTGTTGTTGCCTGTTTTGCAGTCTGTTTGGTCATCTTCTTTTGTTTATTGGGTTGTTGTTGTTTTGCCTGTTTTGCAGTCTGTTTGGTCATCTTCTTTTGTTTATTGGGTTGTTGTTGTTGTTGCCTGTTTTGCAGTCTGTTTGGTCATCTTCTTTTGTTTATTGGGTTGTTGTTGTTGTTGCCTGTTTTGCAGTCTGTTTGCTCATCTTCTTTTGTTTATTGGGTTGTTGTTGTTTTGCCTGTTTTGCAGTCTGTTTGGTCATCTTCTTTTGTTTATTGGGTTGTTGTTGTTGTTTTGCCTGTTTTGCAGTCTGTTTGGTCATCTTCTTTTGTTTATTGGGTTGTTGTTGTTTTGCCTGTTTTGCAGTCTGTTTGGTCATCTTCTTTTGTTTATTGGGTTGTTGTTGTTGTTGCCTGTTTTGCAGTCTGTTTGGTCATCTTCTTTTGTTTATTGGGTTGTTGTTGTTGTTGCCTGTTTTGCAGTCTGTTTGGTCATCTTCTTTTGTTTATTGGGTTGTTGTTGTTGTTGCCTGTTTTGCAGTCTGTTTGGTCATCTTCTTTTGTTTATTGGGTTGTTGTTGTTTTGCCTGTTTTGCAGTCTGTTTGGTCATCTTCTTTTGTTTATTGGGTTGTTGTTGTTTTGCCTGTTTTGCAGTCTGTTTGGTCATCTTCTTTTGTTTATTGGGTTGTTGTTGTTGTTGCCTGTTTTGCAGTCTGTTTGGTCATCTTCTTTTGTTTATTGGGTTGTTGTTGTTTTGCCTGTTTTGCAGTCTGTTTGGTCATCTTCTTTTGTTTATTGTGTTGTTGTTGTTTTGGGGACACGGTGTCGCAATAAGAAACAAGTCGCGTGAAACGAAGTTAATACATGTAATGCACAGACTGCACTGAACGCACTGCGGCATGTCACGACAATAGTTTTGCCGATTACCCGCGGCCGGGTAACCGATCGCTTGAGGTGATCATTAATTAAGCCAGTTATAGAGCAGGAGCGTATATAGCGCTTCACAGAGCATGGTGATCTCTAAGTTTCAAAATGGACGTCTATCGATGTCATTCCGTAACTAACAAAAATAGAAAGAACTCTTGCTATCGTCAAGGCTACTCGACCACCATGTTGGCTTTTAGCGTTATTGGTTAGGCCGAAAAAAAAATAGGTGTGGTTACGGTAACATAGCCAAAAAAAATAGGGTAGGAAGGTAGACACTCACTTTTGTTTTTAACTTTTTTTTCTAATGTGTAAAAATTAAACCTACTTGACAGGGAAATAAGTGTGCGACTCGGGCGCTTTCGCTTTCATTGCGTTTTCTGCACTCGTTTTCTTGTTTTTGTGTGTGGTTTTTTGACAAATGTAATAAAAAGTTATAGGGTCGGCCCCAAAAAATAGGGTAGGTCGGGTTACCGTAACCACACCTATTTTTTTTTAGGCCTTAAGACGAAGGACCTGATCGGGTACTTACGCATTAATTAATTACTTTTACGTTTTACATCTCACGCCGCAAACCTGCCATCACTAAGATGAAAATTAATCTGTCGCAAAATTGCAATTTTCGACGCCTCACAGGAAATACTGTTACATGGAACTCAGAAGTTTTCTTCGTGATTAAATGCCTGAAGATTGGCCGGAAGCCCACGAAGATCTGTGATGTATAATCAAGAAGACCTGTTACTTTAATGTAAATGGTGTTATATTACTGTTGAACCTTTAGGTTTAATGAAAGTAACTGTAAGTTTGAACTTATCGTTTTGCAGACCAACCCGTGACGCCAGAGGATAACGGAGATTCACCCCTGGCACTCATAGCGGGCGGGTCTGTTGCTGCTGCTGTTGTTGTCATCGTCATCATCGTCGTCATCGTCGTCATTGTCGTCAAGCGAAAAGGTAAGGCTTACAAAGATTCGTCTCAGGTAGACTCGGACATGTTATCAGTGATTGATAAATAATTAAGATATGCACATTTTGATTGATAAATGGAATCTAATATTTGTCATTGATATTTATCATTTACACTTTGTGATAAACAAGCATGATCCAGACTTTCTTATGCGTCTGCATGTGTGTATTTATAACTCTGCATTT